>NC_037672.1:104027741-104129223 GCF_003255815.1 Theropithecus gelada | reverse complement strand
TGTTGGGAGATCCACTGCTCTCTTCAAAGCTGTCAGACAGAGTCGTTTGTGTCTGCAGAGGTGTCTGCTGCTTTGTTATTGTTTTCTGTGCCCTGCCCCCAGAGGTGGAGTCTACAGAGACAGGCAGGTTTCCTTGAGCTGCTGTGAGCTCCACCCAGTTCGAGCTTCCCAGCAGCTTTGTTTACCTACTTAAGCCTCAGCAATGGCGGGCGCCCCTCCCCCAGCCTCGCTGCTGCCTTGCCGGTAGATCACAGACTGCTGTGATAGCAATGAGGGAGGCTCCGTGGGTGTGGGACCCTCCCGGCCAGGTGTGGGATATGATCTCCTGGTGTGCCTGTTTGCTCAAAGCGCAGTATTGGGGTGGGAGTTACCCGATTCTCCAGGTGTTGTGTGTCTCAGTTCCCCTGGCTAGGAAAAGGGATTCCCTTCCCCCTTGAGCTTCTCAGGTGAGGCAATGCCTCGCCCTGCTTCAGCTCTCGCTGGTCGGGCTGCAGCAGCTGACCAGTACCGATCGTCCGGCACTCCCCAGTGAGATGAACCCAGTACCTCAGTTGAAAATGCCGAAATCACCGGTCTTCTGTGTCGCTGGCGCTGGGAGTTGAAGACTGGAGCTGCTCCTATTCGGCCATCTTGCCTTTTTTTTTTCCAAAAATTTTTTAATAAAATAAGGATTAGATTTAACTAAAAATAAATCCCCAATAAATAAAGATTGGATCAAAGGTAATGCATCTTTCTGGACTCAGTATCAGTCTTTCATGTATCAGTATTAAAAAATACAAAATTATGAAAATTTCAGTCCATTTGCTTCTGTTTACAAATAAGTCCAAATTATCTGAGATCACATAAGAATCAGTTATAGGCAGATATCCTTAAACTCACGGTATTTTTCCTGACCTAATATTATGTTACATTCTTTACTGAGTATCATGTCCAGTTATGAAGATACATCAGTTATGATTTTTTTAAAGCAAAAATTATCATTCCATAGGAGTGCAGGTACCTTTGTGATATAATGATTTATTTTATTTTGGGTAGATACTCAGTAGTGAGATTGCTGGATTGAATGGTAATTCTACTTTTAGTTATTTGAGAAATCTTCATATTGTTTTTCATAGAGGTTGCATTAATTAACATTCCTACAGGTGGGAAAGCATTCCCTTTTTGTGTCCATCAATGAATGATTGGATTTAAAATGTGGTATAAATATATTATGGAATATCACTCAGCCATATAAAAGATTGAAACCATGTCATTTGTAGCAACATGGATAGAACTAGAGACCATTATCCTACGTGAAGCGACTCCAAAACAGGTCAGGCTCCATGTTCTCACTGATAAGTGGGAGCTAAACAATAGGTACACATGGACACACAGAGGGGAGTAATAGACGCTTGAGAGTCCAGAAAGTAGGAAGGTATAGGGGAAGTGAGGGATGAAATAATATCTATTACCTGTTGGGCACAATGTACACTATTCAGGTGATAGGTACGCTAACAGCCCAGACTTCACCACTACACAATATACCCATGTAATACAATGCACTTGTATGCCTACATCTACAAAAATAAAACAGTAAAATCATTATTCCAAATTGTACTGTATGTTTTTATATCAGCATAATAAGAAATGAAGCACCTCTATTCTCTTTTAGCACTCTGTATTTTATTGAAAATTAAGTTACTATTATTAATATTGATGCCAACAATTGGCCATCTACTATGGGTCAAGTTTTGTGTCGGGTGCTTTGTAATCATTATTTCTAATTGTCCTAACAGCCCAAAAGGGAATTCTTAATAGATCCTTTTTGAAGATGGACTGAGGTTCATAGGCTTTAAGTTCTTTACCCAGGAAAAGTTGATTATGGAGCAAAGATTTAAAGGTTTGTTTACAAATAAACTTTTTGTTTGTTTACAGAGCAATATTTTTCATAATCATAGATGCAAAAATTCCAAACAAAATTTCTGAAGATTAAATCTGATAATATATAAAAATGATACTATATCACAACCAAATTGAGATTATCCTGAGAATATAAGGTGGGCTTAATTCTTGAAAACCAGTAAGTGTACTTCATCATATTAGGGGATTTAAAAATTAAAAATACTTATTGTCTAAATAAGTGCAGGGAAAACATTTGACAAAATGCAAATTTACAAATAAACAAAACAAAAACTTTTCACCAAACCAGAAATAGGAAGGAACTTCCTTAACCTGATAAAGGTAATCTATTCAGCTAACATCACACTTACAGTGAAAGACTCATGTTTTCCTCCGAGGTGAAGAACTAAATAAAAATTTTAGCTCCGTCATTTCTATTAATACTATACTGGAGAGTCTGCCTACTACCATAAAACCTGAGAAATAAACATAAAGCATCCAGATTGGAATGTAAAAGTATGACTGTCTTTATTCACAAAAGAAATAATTGTATATGTAGAAAATCTGACTAACTGTGTAAAATAACTTCTAGAACTAGTAAGTAAGATTAGCAAGGCTGCAGGATTGAAACATCAATTGTATTTCTATCAAAAATTAATTTTATAATCATCTATAACATTATAAATATGAAATACATAAGGATAGATTTGAAAAGATGTGGCAACTACAAAACACTGCTAGGGAAAATTAAAATCTAAAAATATAGAGAAATATAGTGTGTCCATGGGTTGTAAGACTCAGTAATATCAAGTGTCAGTTTTCCTTAAATTAATATGTAATTGCAATGCAATTGTAATCAAAATCCCAGCAAGCTTTTTGTGTAGGAGGTTTCAAGTAGAAAAGGAAATTCAAAGGACCTTGAAGAGTCAAAACAACTTTGAAAAAGAAGAGCAACATCAGAGAATTTACACTACCTGACTTCATCTTACAGTAAAGTGACAATAATTAAAGCAATACGGTATAAATGCAAATATAAACAAATAGATCAATGGTCTCACACACATATGGATGATTGGTATTTGTAAAGATTCACAGGTTAGTCAGAGGAGAAACGGTAGTTTTTTCTTCAAATTATATTTTCTTCAAATTATATTGAAACTATTGGACATGCAAACTATTTACATACAAGACAAAAAATTGCCATATACGAAAATTAACTCAAATGGAATTTAATATGAAAACAAACTATAAATCTAGAAGAAAATTTTTTTGATCTTGGATTAGATGAAGGTTTCCTAGTTACAACCCAAAAGGCATGATTTATAAGTGAACAAATTGAAAAATTTGACTTTTTCAAAATTAAAACTTTTCTTTTCAGAAGACATTATTAAGAGAGTAAAAAGATAATCCACAGACATAGACAAAATATTTGTAAATCATATATTTGATAAAATGATTTGTACCCAAAATATATAAAGAATTTCAAAATTAAATAATAATAATGCATTCAAAAGTTGGCAAACATATGAACAGACACTTTTACCAAGAGAAATATACAGATGAAAAATAAACACATGAAAAGATGCTCAACCTCATTAGTTATTAGGGAAATACAAATTAAAATCACAATTAATATGATTAGATACTTTTAGAAAGGCTATAATTTAAACAACTAACAACACCAAGTTTTGGCAAGGCCATAGAAGCACCAGAATTCTAATACAGTGCTGGTGAGAATCTTTAATGGTACAACCATGTTGGAAAATACTTTGACCATTTCTGAATCTGTTAATTGTACACCTACTTTGTGATCCAATATAGATCTATAATATATATAGAAATGAGAACCTATGTCTATAAAAAATTGTACACAATGTCTATAGATTTATTTTAATACCCAAAAACAAAACAACCCAGTCTATCAACAGGTGAATGAAAGCAAATGGTGGAACATCTAAATAAAAGAATACTATTCAGCAATAAAAAGTAAACTATTAATACAACAAAATGGATAAATCTCAAAACAACTGTGCTAAATGAAAGCAGACAGACAAAAAGAGTTTTAGAAAGGCATGTGAGAAAATTTTTGCCAGTAATGGACATGCTCATTATTAATTCTGGTCATAATCTCTCAGATATATTTTTACATATTCATATATATATATAAATGTATCAAGTTGCATGGTTTAAATATATGCAGCTAATTATATGTCATTTATACCTCAATAAAGCTGTTGACAGCAACAAAGTCATCTTACTTATTTTGAAACTTCAGTCTTGAACTAAATCCAAAACTCATATCCCATCCTGCACGGACTAAACCAGAAGCCCTGGCTACATAAAGTAGATGGGGTTGGAGAGAAGGTTTTAGGTCCTCTGGTGTGGGGCAAGGATAAGGAAAAGAGAAGGCATTATCTTTTTACGTGACTTTCCTTTTGATGGTGGTGGTGAGGTATTTCCACCCTCATTCTAGTCGTGTGGTTTCATCTGATGTTGAGAATTTTGCTAATATTAGGGGCTCCATGTGGGTGACGTGCATGCATTCCTCAGTGGGGTGTTTACTTTCACCT
Source organism: Theropithecus gelada (assembly GCF_003255815.1). NCBI lineage: Eukaryota > Metazoa > Chordata > Mammalia > Primates > Cercopithecidae > Theropithecus > Theropithecus gelada. The sequence goes on along the minus strand of NC_037672.1, from coordinate 104,124,775 downwards.
AAGTTTCCTCCATTGCTTAAGAGACCTCCTTAGAGGAGCAACTATGTCTGCCATTGGCTCCACCAGCAATAATATTTTATTTATATATATTATATATACACCTCCCAACAACTTCTCTGGGTTGGGCATTTTGTCACTTTTGTCAATGGCTACATAAGTTTCTATTCACTACCATCTAAGTGTGAAGGCACCTCTCAAAAGCCTTGCAGATTTGAGACTGGGAAACAATAGCCCTAATTTGCTTGCTCAGATAAATTACTCTATGTCGTTAGTCGCTCAAATCATGCTATTCCAGGGAGCCTTCTGTCTTCAGAAAGCAGACGCCAGTCTCTGCTCACTACCGAGGCCATTAAACCTTATTCTTCTCAGAGTGGGAATGGAGGAATTTTATTACGACTACATGCTATACTCTTGGGCTCCCTACAGTTCTTTTAAACACATTCTCACCAGACTCTGCTCTGGAGAGTTCTGAAGCTCAAAAACCACCTATTAAGAGAAGAGATCTCAGATTCCCCCTGCTTAAGGAATGCTAAGCATGTTGGAGTTATTTATATCCTACTGCTCAAGGTCATCACCAAAGTCTGTTTGCAAAAAATTAAAAAACTGCAACCTCAGGCATAAACAGGTTAAAGATACAACCAGTCTTCATGAGTAATCTTGGGTTCCCCTTAACTTAGTTCAGTAAAGGAGGGAGGGAAGACTGTTTTCTTACAGACACTTTACTCCACAGTGATACAGACAACTAGTTTAATAATAAATCTGGTTTCATTTTTTCTTGGGCACACAGCAAGTCTGTTCCCAGAATTGACAGCATTTACATGAGTTCTATACAATGAGTTCTATACAATGAGCAAAAGTGAAGTATGACTACTACTTTTAGTCATAGTACATTACAATCTCTAAAATAATAATTTTATATGCTTCTTCCCTAGTTTCAATTTGGATATAAATGCCCAGAAAGACCACAGAAGATAGCAGAGCCTCCAATAGCCTGGGTCCCTAAATAAACACATAAACTCAAGCCCCTGTGCCCCAGACTAAACCGATATTAATTCCTAAGTAAGCAGAAATAAATTACTACTCTTTTAAGGCTTCAAAGGGCTTATATTTGCCTGTTATAGTAGTTTATCATAGCAAAGACAAAAATTGATGTTGAGAGTAGAGTATTGCCTTAAACAAAGACATTGTCTAATTAGGCAGCAAACGGTAAATAAATATATATATATATATATATATATATATGAGCTACACAGATGGAAATTCTTGTTACACAGTGGCAAAATATTTGGCAAAATCATCATCTGCTTGGAAGATAAGCCAATGGCACCTGAAACTGTAATTTGGGGGAAAGTGAGAGTAGGATTGAGAGTGAATGTCTTAGCTTTTATTTAATGCCTTTAGTGAGGTATTACAAGAGAAAAAAATGAGATGAAATTGCGTAGTCTGAAAGCATAAATGAAAGGGAATTAAAATTTTCAGAAATGTGAGCTCTAAATAATTTGGAAAAGCGAACTCTTTCTAGACACTAAAGAGTAAAAGATTGATAAGGCCTTTGAGTCATGTAAGCCCTGTAAGACTTTATTGAACAAAAATTCAGCACTGTCTTTGAGATTGAATGAAGGTTAGCGCATTTCCACCACAAATTATTGTTTCATGTGGCCACAAGGTAGTTTTGCTTAAGGTGAGAGAGGCATGAAGAGCAGGCAGCAAAGAAATAAGCCAGATTTCAGAGCTGTATTTGGGAGAACATTTTAGGTGTGCATATTGAAATGTGAAATTGATTGAAAGCAAGATCAAAAATCTCCTAAGATGTTGAGGGGACTGTATTGTCAAAAAATATATATGCTGGTTACTTCTCAAGCCTTTAAACTATTTATGAGTGCTCAAACTTACCTGAGCAGTAAGTGAGCTACAAAATCTGAACAACTCAAAATGGGCATTGCCCCAAAGCTCACTTGAGATGTGCCCATGGAGAATAATAGATAAGAGGAAACCTACCAGAGCGCAGCCAGGGGCCTCACAGGACAGTGGTCAGGGAAGGTCCTCCTAGAATACAGAATAAGGGTCTAATTAAGAACTTTAAAAGCAAAGGACCCTTACAATGCCTGCCCTACAGGAGTTGATTATTGCTGTTTACCAGTCACTGCTATGTCTTTCACTCATTCCTCGTTTGGACAGTTCATTGTTGTTATTCTATCCCTGCTTTACTCTTACATAGTAAGGGTAGAGGCAGTGAGTGAGCAGATAATTGTCTTTATAGTTTCGTAGTTACCGGACCATGAGAAGCAATCTCTGGACCTTGTAGAAAAGACTGCATATCATCTGAAGATCATAGACATTGAGTCTGTAGACAAGGTAAGTAAATTCCATGAATAAGGAGTATGAAATGAATATTTAGTGACCAGACTATGGAAGAGATGGTTTCCCAGTCAAACCAATGTCTTCTTTTTCTTCTTCTTGGGAAAGATAGCCGTATTTCCTAGCTCCCTTTGCATTTAGGTGTGACCATGAAACTGAGTTCCAGCCAAAGGGTCTATGGAGTGGAAGTGACACACACCATTTCAAGGCTTGCCCCATGTTATGGGCTGAATTATATCTCCTTAAATTCACATGTTGAAACTCTTAACTCCCAGTAGCCCAGAATGTGACTGTATTTAGAAATAGGGCCTTTAAAAAGGTAATTAAGTTACAATGAGGCTGTTAGGCAGATCCTAATCTAAGCTGACTGATGTCCTTATAAGAAAAGGAAATTTGAACAAAGTGATACCAGGGATGTACACGTAAGGGGAAAAATCATGTGTGGATCCAGTAAGAATGCAGCCATCTGTAAGCCAAAGAGAGAGTCCTCGGAAGAAATCAACGCAGCCTATATCTTGATCTTGGACTTCTTTTCTGCAAAACTGTGAGAAAATGAATTTTTGTTGTTCAAACCACCCAGTCTGAGGTGCTTTGTTATGGCAGCCCTAGCAAACTGATGCAGCCCATAAAACCCTCCCTTGTGCAGTCCTCTATGCTCTTCCTCTCTGGCCGGCAGGAATGGAGATGACCCCCAGCATAAGGCTAGATGCTCGTTGCCAAGAATGGCAAATTTACAAGCCGGAAAAAGTCTTCTCAAAGGAAAATCATTTAAGCCAGGAACACCCACATTGTGGAATTACATAAGTGAAAAATAAAATTTTATTATATGAATCCACTAAAATATGGGGGGTTGTTAGTTACAACAGTTAGCATTACTCTTGACCAATACTTCCTAGAAGACTGATGATTCCCTTTTTCTTCCCAGTTCTCCTCTCAGTCACTGCTGGCAGGGGGTGGTATATACTTTTCACCTCTTAACAAGCCCTGTGGGAAGATGGCTGGGTTCTGTTATATATTGGCTTTCAAAGTGGGATACTCAGCTCATCTTGTTCACAACTGAACTCCTTAACTACAACTCTGGGACACAGTAAATTTTTCACTCAATATCCTCTAACATGGTTTAAAAATAGATTGCTTAAGGTAAAATAAGTAGAAAATTCACAAATATATTAATTAAAAACTATATCCCAATTTTAATGAGTCAATCAAGGGGGATGTTTTCCATTATTTAGGAGGAAATGAGGAGGCCAGCTATTATTTTTAAAGCTACTTCTGTCGTAAAGAAGCTCATGTAACTGTCCTATCTTTTAAGACTGGGATATAAAGATTACAGTCTAGCTATAGATATTAAGGACTTTGAGCCCAACAAATGAAATTATTTCCTCTCATCTTCTACTCATGCCTCTTAAGAATGAATAGGAAGGAGAATAGCATTTATAAATATATGAATTTAATACATGAATAAATGAATAGCATTCTTCACATGAATAATCCATGTATTACTATATTTATGTAATTAATACCATGCTTCTTGCCTTATCATTGACTCTGAAAAAAATGTCCTAAGTATTGTATCTTTGAACTAATATATCAGATATTTTGGAGAAATTATAATGAAATTTAGAGTAATTGTCTTAAATTGGAGCTAGAGATTAGGATATACCAAAGGTTTATTTTAATCAAAGATTCTGGAAGCACTAATGTGACATCAAAGGAAAACTACTTAGGTAGTGAAAGAAAGTAGTGAAAATGAAATGACAGCTGAGCATGTAAAGACCTACAGAAAAACAGAGACCCAGGAGTAATCAACAGACAATGATCTAACATCACCAACAAAAGCCGTCACTGCACTAACCTGGGATAGCCCTCTTTTGTCGGCTTGGAAACAGGCAGAAAGAAGTCTTAAAATCTAATAGTTCTCTATAGGCAGGATGACAATATGTCTTAATTTGCCCTAGATGGGCCCGAATTATTGCTGTAAAAATTGTACTACTGTAATATTTAGGTGATACATTTTATAATCCTGTTCACAAGATAGACTCAGTATATATTTTGCAAGAAGGGACAGAAGAAAAGGTTCCTTGAAAAACTTTAAGGACAATTTAAACTGCAACTACATTTCTCACTCCAAGAAGAACCATATCTTGCCTTCTCTTTGGTTCTCTCTAAGGGCAGCTGTATTAGTCTGCTTAGGCTACCATAACAAAACATGATAGATAGAGTGGTCTAAACAACGGAAATGTATTCCTCACAGTTCAGCAGGCTACATGTCGCAGATCATGGTCTGGAAGAGTCAGTTTCTCATGAGGCCCTTCTTCCTGGCTTGCAGACAGCCACTTTCTTGCTGTGTCCTAACATAGCCTTTCCTCAGTACATGCGTGTGGACAGAGAGATTTCTTTCTTCCTCTTCTTATATGACCACCAATCTTATTGGATTAGGACCCCACCCTTATAACTTTATTTAACTTTAATTACCTCCTAAAATCCCTATCGCCAAATGCAATCACATCAGGAGTTGGGACTTCAACATATGAATATGGGGGTACACAATTCAGTTCATAGCAGTAGCTATAGTCTTTGAGGTACCCTTGTAGTTGCTTTCCTAGTATATTACCACAACTTAAGAGTAAAAGTCAGAGTCATAGCTATATATTTTTTTAAATTTTCTTCTCGGCAACTGCCATGAAATTTAGCCAATCAGGATCAAAGAAAGCCAGGATTGTAAACACCAGCCTGTATATTTATGTTAGTAGTGTTTTGCCATAAGCCAGAGCCTGAACCCATAGCTAAGAGATAGCATACTTTGTTTTGTAGAGAGTGACTGGGTTAGTGAGATTCTTTGTTCAACCCAGTTACATCAGCAAAACAAGGATGGATTTATTGAGGTATGCATTAATTCATTTGGAGACAGTAAAATGGCTGAAGAGACAGTGTGGCATAAGCTTACTTCTCACTTTAAGGGAAGGTCACAACTGGCATTTGGATAAGTCTGTGTAGTTTAGAAAATAACTATTTACTTATATCAAACAACTATCTATAAACCATGAGATGAGAGAACATATGCTGTCCTAAATGTTTTTCCTCTCTTCATAAAACTAATTCTTATCCCTATATACCTTGTTTCTGAGGTCACTTCTCAACTTTACCATAATTGCTGTAAGACAGTAATCTCCAACTGACTCCAATAAAGAAGTCTGATCATAGTGATCACATAAGCCAAAATTATGGCTTGAAGACCACTGAAGTGCTGAATTTCAAAAGCAAACAGGGAAGAATGGAAATCCATCTCTTTTGCAAAATAAAAGGAAGCTCTTGTACAGATGGGATATATAATTTTAATTAAATCATTAAAAATATGGGGGTTCCCAATAGTAGCCAAATTCTGTACTTTGCATTTGTGAAATTAAACCTTAAGCTAATATTTTTAAAAGTGTTGGCTTTAAAAATGATAAGGCAGCAAACCACAGGATGTCATAAACTCTGGCAAAAACCAGGTTATCTTACAAGCCACTTTGTGTAATATTACAGACAAGTCTATGTAGATATATTGATATTGGGACAACAGGTAAAATAAGAAAGTGGTGTTGTCCAGACTGACAGCAGATCAAAGCCCTATAGGTGCAGCTATTTGTATGGGCAGACAATAGGGAATGACAACTCCAATAAAGGAAAGGATAGCAGCGTTTCATCTAAATAGCATGTTGTTGACATCTTAGATTCCCAGCAGAAGTTACAGGGGATATTGAATGCTCAGGGAGGTAAAGGATGGCAAGGATTTTAGAAAAAACAATTATAAATGGTCCCAGAGAGAAAGCAAAAGCCAGAAGTGTTTAAACATTATCTGGCAATAAAAGTTAGGGATGAACTTATGAGTCACTGGATCACACCAAATTTCCCCCTTGCCAATTTCCCTTCTGCCCTTTCCTCACTACAGGAAACAAGATTTTTTAACTTGAGCCAGAAAGTAAGTGATAGCTGATGATTGCTGATGCAGATCACAAATGAAACAATAAAGTGTTGTGGAAGAAGCTGTTCTTGGGACATAATACTTCCAGTGACGCCTGTTGAAAGTGTCTTACTTTTTTTTGGAGGGGGGGAAATATTTTGTTGCTATTATTTGTTTGTATTAAACAGATTTAGTGAAGTATAACTAATAATCCATATACTCCACATACTTAATGCATACAATTTGATGAGTTTGGACATCATTCATGTTCTTAAAACTTTCCAGTGGCTTCTGATTGCAATCGTAATGAAATCCAAGGCAACACTTACTGGCTTCCCTTAAATGTACTTTGCTCTTTCTCACCAGCTGTTTCCCCACAGGAAATGCTCTTCCATATCATATGTTTATAAATGTCTCTTTCTTCTCTTTCAGAGCTCAGACTACACACCATCTCTTTATAAATGCCTTCAATGGCCACCCAATAAAGAGTAGCCACTCAGACACTCTTATGTTCAAAGAATTTGCTGAGTCAGTATTACATTTATTGATAACCACCTCTTTTCTTCTGTTTGCAAAGCTCTGTTCTCTGTTCTACAGTGGCTTATTATCTAAGGACTCGTAGCCCTTCATCCTGAAGTGTGAGCATGCACCAATTTCTTCTGGGATGTATTTCTGATTTGGGGTAATTTTCCAATCACCAAAATGCAATTAACTTTGATGATGACAGAAATGCTCTAATTCCTATTAATTTTATTTGCCCCATAAATGCTTGTTGACCTGTGTACAAAGCACAGCACTGGGTTCTCTACAGGGTATTGGGAAAAAAATCACCTTGTTATTTCCTCCATTGAGGGCTTACCATCTATCAGCCATGGTTTCTAGGACTCTTGGGTACTGAATTAATTGTAAAACTCTTGCTCTTATTAGGATTGTATCCTAGCAGAGGAAAATAGGTCATAATAAATAAGAAAGAATGAAAGGCAAGTGTGATAAATAGTGACTTCAACAAAACCTAATGTTCTGTTAATACAAGTTTGAAAAAAATAAATAGAAATAAAAAGCAGGAAATCCAATGACCAACATCTCTTGTAGTGCCTGTCTCTGCAGATGTACTGCCTAAACATTCAGCTATAGAATTTCCCTCCTTTGGTTTTCTTCAGATTTACCCTGGGATATTTTAAGTGATACATATGCCTTTTAGTAGGATGGCTTCTACTAATGGAGTTATCAAAAGTGAACATCACTAACAAATAAATTCCATGTCTATGTTTGTAACACATCCCACAGTATTTCCATAGACATTGATAATGTTCCTTCCAAATGTTCTTTTTCTTTAATTTTTTTAAAAAAAGTTCCAGCTTATAAACTTTTGCCGCAATTTTTCCTTTCACTGTATGCATAGATGAAACAGAGTAACAGCAACAACTGAAATGAATTTTCAGCTTGGAAAGAATGTGCAGAGTGATCTCTCGACCTCATTCAAGTTCAGGAAAAATTCAGGTCAGGTTACCTTTCATCATCTTTGGTGTTTATTCTATAAATTCCATCATCAAGAGTAGCCTAGGGCAGACTTAGCCACGTTGACACAGCAGAACTCAATTTTTTAAGGGAATAGGAAAATGAAACTTTAATGTGTTAAAATGGTTTCTGATTATTAGGTGAATATTTTTAGTTCTGAAAAGAAAAGCATCGAATGCAAGCTTTATTTACAGAAAATTTAGGGGCTTTTAAGTTGTATGAACAAAATATGATATTTCCTTTAATTATGTATTTTTAAACTCTATACCAGAAGCTTATGATCCTGAAGGGAGGAGGAATTTCATAATCTGCCAGAAGCCAAACCATCATCTTTGGTGTGAATGCATCTGCCCTCTTGAGTGCTTCAAGGTAATCACTTCCTGCATATCAGAATTAACAAAAATAAATCAGCTAATTAGAGTCCTATTTTAAGTATTATTGTATTTGTTTAAGTACCAACGAGCTAGGCATCATCTGACCTGTCCAAAGACCCTTTCTGTCTGTAATTACATGTGCCTTCAGTCACATCTACAACAAATGATCCCACCTTAGGGTTTTCCTACTGGGAGAGCCTGTCGGAAAGGTCACGTCCTTCTGTAAGTGAATTTGTGAAAATAGACCGAATTGATATTTTTCATGTAGTTATAAATGGGTTTGTTTGCACTTCATAAACACATCTAATTCAATATTAATGACATTCCTTTTTATAGGCTTTTCTCCCAGTCTGTTTCTCATAAAGAAGATACAATATGACTTAGCTGCTGAAGAAACATTCTTTGCATTGCACTAACACTTTTTCCTTAATCAATTCTAAGGAGATCTCCAAGCCATGATAAGGAATCAGAAAAAGAGTATAGCATTTATAGGCTAGAGAAGATAGACACTGTTGTCATATTATCAATTTTGTGAACTTGGGCAAGATAATTAACTGCCACAATGTCCATATCTGGAAAATGAAGCTAATACAAAATAAAAAACCCTACATAATAAGCTTGCTATGAAGATTAAATAAGAAAATATTTGCAACATGCTTGCAATGGTGTCTGGTAGTCACCAGTGCTTAATGAATGTTAGTCAATATCATAACTGTGTTAGAAGCAGTGTATCAATAACAGTGTTGTAGTTGGTAGGAAAGGGAAGGAAGAGTTATTTGGAGTCAAAGATAGGTTTTGTTCATTATTGTTTCATTTTTAGCTGTATATTCACAGTTGTAAAATTATTATTAGAATTCCTGTTAAAAAAGTAACATGTAATGGCAAGACTAAAGCTTTCAAGTTTGAACTCCGCATTTTGCATTGAAACAATTGTTTTATAATATAGTTTATGCTAACTCAAGGGATCTTAGGAATACAACTACCAGTTTATAGTTTAGTATTAAATACACAGTCTTACATCCAAGGAGCAGATTTTTTAAATTGAGAACAATAAAAGAGAATATTGAGATTGACTAAAGGTTTCAAAGAAAAACATTTTGTATTAGATGGAAACCTCAAAGCAGTGAATTTCCTCCACCAATGCTTTCAACACTCTTGAAAATTTCCCCCACAAAAGAATTGGTCCAAATGGCGTGTATAGTACATGGACCAACAGACTAATTCTCAAAGTTTAAAACAACACAATATTGCCAGTCTAGTTAGAGTTCCTCTCATCAGGAAAGCAAATAGGAGCAGTTCAAAGGCAAATACTGTGAGTAAACCCAGCTGTAAATGTACTACAATCCACTTCGTAATAACAGTCTACTACATAAATAATGATACAGTGGCAAAAGTCACATGTTCAGTCCTACCACAGATACATCTTGTTTTATTGGCTTCACATTATTTGTTTCACAGATATTGTGTTTTTTACAAATTGAAGGAATGTGGCAATTCTATCAGCACCATTTTTACAACAGCATGTACTCACTTCATGTCTCTGTCACATTTTGCTATTCATGCTGTCTCATTCTTACTATATCTTTTATGGTGACATATAACCAGTGATCTTTGATGTTACTATTGTCCTTGTTTTGAGGCACCACAAACCATTCCCATATAAGATGGCAAATTTAATCAGTAAACATTGTGTGTGTTCTGTTTGACTGCTCCATCAACCAGCCATTCCCCTATCTCACTCTCTCTGCTTGGGCCTGCCTATTACCTGAGACACAATACTGAAATTAGGCCAATTAGTAACCAACCCTACAATGGCTTCTAAGTGTTCAAGTAAAAGGAAGAGTCCCACATCTTTTGCTTTCAATCAAGAGCTAAAAATGATTAAGCCTAGTGAATAAGACTTGTGGAAAGATGAGATAGGCCCCAAGGTAGGCTTCTTATATCAAACAGATAACCAAGTCATGAATGCAAGTAAAAAGTACTTGAAGGAAATTAAAAATGCTACCCCAGGAATCACACAAATGATAAGAGAGCAAGATAGCTTTATTGATGACATGGAGAAAGTTTGAGTGGTCTGGATAGAAGATCAAACCAGCCACAACATTCCCTTAAGCCAAAGCCTAATCCAGAGCAAGGCCCTAACTCTCTTCAATTTTATGAAGGCTGAGAGAGGTGAGGAAGCCTCAGAGAGGTGAGGAAGCCTCAGAAGAAAAGGTGGAAGCTAGCAAAGGTTAGTTCATGAGATTTGAGGAAAGAAGCCATCTATATAGCCTAAAAGTGTAAAGTGAAGCAAGAAGTGCTGATGTAGAAGCTGCAAGCTAACCAGAAGATCTAAGATAATCGATAAAGGTAACTACACTAAGTAACATATTTTCAGTGTAGCAGTAACAGCCTTATATCAGAAAAGGATACCATCTAGCACTTTCATAGCTAGAGAGAAGTCTAAGCCTGGCTTCAAAACTGCAAAGGAGAGGCCGACTCTCTTTTTAGCAGCTAATCCAGCTGGTGACTTTAAGTTGAAGCCAATGTCTATTCACCATGTCAAAATCCTAGGACCCTTATTAATTATGCTAAATCTACTCTGTGTGTACTTTGTAAATGGAACAACAAAACCTGGATGACATCACGTGTGTTTGCAGTATGGTTTGTTGAATATTTTAAGCCTACTGTTGAGACCAGCTGCTCAAAAAACTAGATTTCTTTCAAAATAGTACTGCTCATTGACAATGCCCTTGATAAACCAAGACCTCTGATGGAGATGTGCAAAAAGAATGTTGTTTTCATGACTGCTAATGTTACAGGATCTTTGGAGTGTCAATTTTCTGGCTGGAAACCTCTGTGGCCAGTGGCGCCTTTGCCCAAGTTCTTGTCCCACATCCAGAAAGAATGAGGTATGCAGACAAATGGAGGGTGAACAAGACGAAGAGGAGCTTTATTGAGTGTTAGAACAGCTTACAGGAGACCCGCAGCAGGTAGCTCTACTCTGTAGACAGGTCCTCCTGTCAAATGTTTAGCTCTCAGCAGAGAGGAGGCCCTGGAGAGGGTAGTTGCTCTCTGCTACTGGTCATCCCAGTATCTGCTGCTCTCATCAGAGAGTAGGTCCTAGAGAGGGCTGCTAGTCTCTGCAGCTGTAGTCCTGACATCTCTTCAGGTCTCTGAAGCTCTCAGAAGAGAGGGTAGCTCCTCTCTGCAGCTGGTCATCCCATAGTCTCTCTGTCCTCTGCTCTGGCTGAGCCCCAGGCTTATTATGGGCCTCAGAGGGGAGGAAGTGCATGCCAATTGGTCCCGGGACAGCCATGGGCAGGCCTGGAAGAAGAACCACAAGTCCCCATTTAGGTCCTCAGGACCGGCAGCTCAGCCCCCAGCCTTCAGGGCCTAACTGGCCTGAAGGTGGGTCCTTACTAGGGACCCGCCCCCTTCTGTTCAGGAATCTGTCTGCCTTCCGCTGCCATTCATGGCCCACTGGCTCTGCCCCAACTTTGCTGGTGATTGGAGCAGGTGCCAACAGCAGGGAGAGGCCTGGCAGCAGGAACAGGCACTTCCAAGCCTCCGAGGGTAGGGGGACCTTCCCAGGCCCCCAAGAGTACAGGGATGCCTGTCTGCAGCCAGGGTTTGGGCAGCTGCTGCTGCTGCACCTGGGCAGGCAGGGCTCTTGCCTGTTCTTAGCTCCCCACGATCCACAGTGTAGTTTGGGTAGCTGCAGCTCTGCCCACGAGTACAGCAGTACCCTGGTTTCAGTGGCGGCTTGGGCAGCTGCAGTTGCACCCACTTGTCCCCAGCCCCCACTGGCTCCAGGGAGCATGGCATTGGGCTATGCCCCGTCACAGCCTGGAGTGGGGTCTTCAAGTCCTTGCTGGGCCTGTGCTAGCATCTGGGGCCGCGGCAATGTTGCTGTGAGCTCCTCCTGTGGCCCCAACATCCAGGGGCGGCCCAGTGCTCCTTCTTGCCTGATGCACAACCAGACCCTTAGGGGAGTGGGCTATGGTACTATCTGCCTCTTTGCTGTGCCCTCCCTGCAGTGGCCAACATAACAGCAGCTGCACCAGATGGCCCATGGCTACCGTCACTAACACAACATCCACTCTTCAGCTCACAAGTCAAGGAGTAATTTTGACTTTTGAGTTTTATTATTAAAAAATGTTTTAAGGCAATCGCTGTCATAGAGAGTGATTCTTCTGATGGATCTGGGCAAAATATATTGAAAACCTTATGGAAAGGATTTATAATTCTAGATGCCATTAAGAACATTTGTAATTCATGGGAGGAGGTCAAAAGATCAATATTTGCAAAAAATTGATTTCAACCTTCATGGAGATCTTGACGGGTTCATGACTTCAATAGAGGAAGTAAATACAGATGTGGTGGAAATCACAAGTGAACTAGAACTAGAAGTGGAACCTGAAAATAGGGCTGAATTGCTGCAATCTCATCATAAAACTTTGAATGAATGAGGAGTAGTTTCTCATGAATGAGCAAAGAATGTGGCTTCCTGAGATGGCATCTACTCCTGCTGAAGATGCTGTGAACATTGTTGAAATGGTCAGAATGCTACATAAAATTAGTTGATAAGGCAACAGCAGGATTTGAGAGGATTGACTCCAATTTTGAAGAAGTTCTGCTGTGGGTCAAATGCTATTAAATATCATCACATGCTACAGGAAATCTTTCATGGAAGAGTCAATTGACACAGCAAACTTTATATTCTTATCCTTAGAAATTGACATGGGCACCCCAAACTTTAACAATCACCACTCTAATCAGCCAGGAGCCATCAATATTGAGACAAGGTCCTCCACCAGGTATATTAAGTTAACTTATAGGACATTCAGTGTATGTCCACTTGAGAATTGTTTGGTTGGTGTGAGACCAAAAAATAAAAATAAAAAACAAAAACAAAAAAATCCACACATCTGGTATCAGAAATGTTGAGTGACTGTGTAAGAAAGTAAAAAAACAAAACGAAACACTTTGGGGTTTTTTTTCCTATCGCTATAAATAGCACTTACCATTTTCATTATAAATGAAAATGTTATTTATCCATATATGTTTTTACTTAATTTCTACCACCCCAATTCATTGGGCACTGGTACCATATGTGTTTGGTTTACCTCCACACATCAGGTGTTAATATATAGTACAGTGCCTAGCACACAGCAAACCCTGAACCAGTTTCCATAGAGCAAATGAATAGGGATAAAAGTGCTGCAAGAGACACATCTAAAAAAATTTGCCAATATCAAAAGTTTTACAGACATCATATCTTATTTCAGACAAAGAATGTAGCATAAATTCATTAAGTATAAAAGAAAACAACTCACTCTGACAGTTAAATACAGTCGTTTGAGTTAATTTCATTCCTCTTATTTTGTATTCCACTATTTTGTTTACATTGTTACTCATTTCTTTTACCTTATTTTGTTAACGCAGATTCTATAAATAACAACTGACATGCAGTGCTTCACGCAATAGTTTTTGTGTAACTTATTATTAAATGACTTCAAAAAAAGCACTTCCTCACTACCTATGGGTGGGGGAGAGTATCTAAACTCCTAATGAAATGATAAATTTTAGCCTTGCTCTTTCCTGTCCAGATAATGAAGAAGTTTTCCAGCAAATCAAGGTGCAGAGTTGAAATATTTGCTGCAACAAGCATTGATTTAATCTTAACTACAGCCAAATCTCTTTCATCAGAGTAAACTAGGACTTCACTTGAATCCACACTTCAAGTTAGAATAAATGTTTTTGCCTTTTAAATGTCTAGCACTATAAAAGGGTTCATGAACTTCAGCAAAATAATTCCAGCTGCTGGTACCCAATTACTAAAATTGAACAAAAAAAATATAATTTGTGCAGAAACAAAATGGGCAAATAACCACCCAGCCCTAAATCCAAAAAGCATGCCAAAACAATTTCTCAGTGGTTCACAAAACGTTACCAAAAGGCCTTGCTTGCACTCAGAGATCATAAAGCCATGGGGATAAGACAGGCCTTACATAGGTGCGTTATGAAGACTACTATTCTAGTACTATTTGAATTCGAATTGAGTTTTAAGAAATCATCTTAATCTCAATGAATTACTTCCTGAAAAACATCTTCCAAGCCATTCACCAATATATTTTGCAAAAATTTTGCAATTGCCATTGCTGAGTAAAATATGAGCAGTTAGAGCAGATTGGATTTTTTCCAAAAATTGTATGTTCCTATGGATAAAGGTCCCTGAGGACATTTTTGATAGTGATCTTACAATGCAGTACTGTTTCAGAGTTGGGGAAATTGATGTTTGGTGAATTGGTGCTGTTACTTTTTCCTAATTCAATTTCCTCCAATACTCTAGGGAAATCATAGAATCTAGTATGTTATTTCCTTCATGGGTCAATATTTTTTGACATGTTAGCTGAGTAATGACATCTCATTTCTTTTGACAAATTTATTATACCAAGAAAGATTTTCTGCAACATAAATAAAATTGAAAATAGAATTTATTTTTGAAATAAAATCATACAGTTACTGACAGTATCAAGAGCTATGACTGATATTTAAGGAGATACTTCAGGCTCATGGGTCAATGAGACTCTATTCTCCTGTTTAATTGACCTCATACCATTTTTCATTCTTTGAAATTACCTTGTTTAGTTCCTTCCTTGTTGTATCTCTTCCTCTCCCTCTCTCCCAGGATAGCTGCTGTATCCTGTACATGGTTGCAGTTTTCAGTCAATATTTCTTGAATCAATGAACAAACAGCCATTGATTAACAGCATGAAGAGCATATTGTGACAAATTATTTCATACAATAAGGCTATGGTAAGTTAAATAAAATAGAGTCCCCCAAAAAAGATACATCCAAGTCCTAATCTCTAATAGCCATGACTGTTGCCTTATTTGGAAATAAGTCTTACAAATATAACTACATTAGAGATCTCAAGATGAAATCATCCTGGGTTTAGAAAGGACCCTACATCCAATGACTGGTATTCTTATAAGTAAAGAACAGAGAGTTTTGAGACACAGAGTCATATGGGAGAAGGCCATATGAAAATGAGGGTAGAGATTGAAGTGAAGCATCTAATTTGTGATCCAAACCTCAAAGACACACAATTTATCCATGTAACAAACTTGCAGATGTGCCCCTGAACCTAAAATAAAAGTTAAATTTTTTAAAAATGTGATAATAAAAGGAGAAATGATAGGTAGTGGGTATAATATTGTGATGTAGAAAGATCTATCCTAAGTCTTCATCCAAAAGACTGCTCTGTCTCTTCAGAGGAAGAGTAAGCAGATTGTTCCCATTAGTCAGATTTCCCAAAACTGCAATAAATTCTTGGTACTTTTAAAAAGATGATTCCTCGCAGTCGCTAGAAGCTAGGAGAGGGGCATAGAATGGATACTCTCTGAGAGCCTTCAGAAAGAACTAACTTTGGGCTGGGCGTAGTGGCTCACACCTGTAATCCCAGCATTTTGGGAGGCCAAGGCAGGCAGATCACGAGGTCAAGACATAGAGACCATCCTGGCCAACGTGGTGAAATCCCATCTCTACTAAATATACAAAAAATAGCTAGGCATGGTGGTGCACACCTGTAGTCCCAACTACTCAGGAGGCTGAGGCAGGAGAATCGCTTGAACCTGGGAGGCATCTCTGCACTCTTGAGGGCCCAGGAAGTCCCCCTTCCCCTGCAGTCCCAGAAGTGCCTGCTCCCACTACCTGGTCTCTCCCCACTCCTGGCATCCACTCCAGTTTTGGAGGAAAGTTGTGGCTGAGCCCAGGCACTGTCACAACCCAGCCTGTGTGTGCACTTGGGGCAGCACTGACATGCCAGCCTCCTGCCACCCCAGACCCCTCCAGACTTTGGGTGCCAGCAAACATGGGAGGGTAACTGAGAGGGGGCTAAATGTGACTCAGTGCAAGCCTGCAGGCACCTCTTGGCACAAACAGCCTGGGTGCCGTGGGCAATGTGGATGGCAGGTTAATGGTGGCAGGAGGTAGACAGACTCCTGCATGGTCAGGGGTGGGTCCCCAGTGAAGCACCACCTTCAAAACCCAGGAAGCCTGGGGGCTGGGCTGTCAGTTCCACAGACCAGAGTGAGAACTTATGGTGCTGGGTCCACCCATGACCATCCATAGACCAATCAGCATGTACTTCCCCCACTCTGAAGCCCATAAGAAACTCTGACATAGCCAGATCTGAGAAAATAACAGGATGCCCTGTCTATGGAGAGGAGCTACCCACTGTGGGTCTCCTCTCTGCTGAGAGCTAAATGTCTGGAGGACTTCCTGCCTGTGGAGAGGAGCGACCCACTGCAGGTCTCCTCTGCATTGTTCCATTGCTCAATAAAGCCCCTCTTCTCTTTGCTCAGCCCTCTACTTGTCCACATACTTCATTCTTCCTGGACACAGGACAAGAACTTGGGACCAGCTGAATTGTGGGACTGAAACAGCCATAACACCAACAGGGCTGAAACACACTCCTTGCTCACCTCACATTGCAGGCAAAAAGAAGGAAAGAAGAGAGAAGGAGAGAAGAATTGTGGCCCTCTGGGGACACCAGACCTAGGAGCTCCCTGAGCCAGGCTGACACCCTCTGTGGGGCTCTGCAGTTCCTGGTGTCTCTGCAGTTCCTGGTGTCTCTAAGCTTCTGGGTGCCACCATGTTCCCCAGTGCCAGGCGTGGAAGCTGCTTGCAGTACACGTGGTCCAGCCACAGCATCACAGGGAGCCAGCACTCATGCTGGCCCCTGGAGCTGCCTGCCCCACTGCAGCCAGCATGCCTGGCTGTGTGCAGTGTCCAACCCCTTGCTCACTCCCTCACACATCCCTTGTCACTCTGCACCTGGCTTACCCTTGGCAGGCATGAGAACTGGGCTGGTAGCATGAGCCAAGTGCAGACTGATTGGGCAGAATGAGTCCAGTGGGTCCAAGGAAAATGGGCAAAGGCGCCACTGGCCATAGAGGTTTCTGGCTGGAAAAGTGACAACCCAAGGATCCTGTGAAAGCATCATCCTGGTATTGTATTAGTTCCATACTTCATTATGTATGACCATATAGTAAAAAACACATATATTGAATTATGTCCACATGAAGCTAAAGTATGTAATTTTGATTATTTTGTGCTGGAAAAGATGATCCTTGATTTTGTTGAAAATTAGTATCATCTCATCGGAATCTATGCAAATAGTAAAGATGATTTTATAAGCCTAGAGCAAGTTAGAGTAGAAAAGGTTTTTATAACGTATGTACTTTATCTTTTTCTTGCTCTGTAAGATTTCTCTCACGGAGGTTTTTAGTGGAGTATCGGCTGTTTCTAGAAATGCCAGATCCCCTTTTTATTCCATCTGCAGGACACATGTAGCCATCTCTCCTTTCTTTCAGAGGGAATCAGTCTGTGTCCACATCCCAGAAAGTAAATTTGGGAGGTTGGAGGGAGTGGGAGGTGGTAGGAAAGTCAGCCAAAATGAGCAATTTCAACTTATTTTTCTTTTTTTTTTTTTCTGTATAAGTGCAGTGGCCAAGACTGTACAAACAGGCCTGGCTCTCCCGCCAGCATGCAGCTTTTCTATCACTCCTCTCTAGCTAGAACATTGACCTGACAGTATCACTCACAGAGGTTTTCATCATCAGGTGTTTAACATCCCTTGGAATTCTGATTCTAGGCCTTCCTAAATAATATTAAGGAAAATGAGTAAATTTGACCATATTTTAAGATGTACAGTTCTGCTCTTTGCCACTTTTTCTGAGATTTGTCTCACTATAGAATTAGTATAGACACATCATCAGTGTATAATAGTATCCTATAAATGGAGTTCTTTTGCCCAGGGATTCAAGTTGGGTAGAGAGGAACAAGATTAGGTATCTATGTAAAAAAATGATTTTTACTTAAAATACATGAAAAACAAAAAAAAAATTTAAAAAAAGTTTCTTAAGGTTTTATTTTTAATTTACTGCAAAGAGGAAAATATGACTCAATTTGAATGAATGGGAGTTCTGAATCCAGATATAGAAATATCAGAAGGCCACTGATAGACGAGTCATGAAGCAGCGTGAAGGTCCCACAGTAAATGACTTGTGGAATTAAGACTACTTTCATTGTATCAAAAGCCACTTCATGAACCACAGTATTCACTCACACTGAAACAAAAGAAATTTATTTTGTTAAAATTCTGCCTTTATTCTATAATCTGAGACTTTCTCTTGAGGTAGGGGAGTAGGGTCTTGCTCTGTCACCCAGACTGGAATGCAGTGGTGCGATTGCAGCTCACTGCACCCTTGATCTCCGAGGCTCAAGTGACCCTTCCACCCCAGCTCCTGAGTAGCTGGGACTGCAGGCGCATGATACCATACCCAGCTAATTTATTATTATTATTATTATTATTATTATTATTAACTTTTTGAAGAGACCAAGTTTCCCTATGTTGCCCAGGTAGGTCTTGAACTCCTGGGCTCAAGCAATCCTCCTGCCTTAGCCTCCCAAAGTTCTGGGATTACAGGCATAAGCCACCTCACCTGGCCCTAATCTGACACATTTTATGGGTTTTCTTTTTGTTTTCTGGAGGGGTTTTAATTTAGGGGGGAAAGATACTTGGCTTCCAAATAGTGAGCAGGTCAGCACCTTAGATATGTTTCCCAAAGAAGACTTTTACAAGTTTAAGCTTCTTTAGAACCTTGATATCAACCATCAGCTATGAGGCTTATCACAAAACCAGGAGTTCTTATTGCCCCATTCTTTGTCCCCCATCCATCTCTTAGGCTTAGTTTTTTCCTTCTTTTATGAGTAGAACTTTATAATCAGTAGAATGTGTGCCTTTAAAACTTTTTCTTTAGTGACAGGCTTCATGTTGTCATTAACATTCTCCTACTCAGTTCTCCTTTAATCCAAGGATGAGTATTTGTGAGCTACTGGTGAGAACAGGTGTTCATTTTGTGGCCACTGGACAGAGTTTCTTCTTGGTAAAGTTCATTTATATCTTGATCTCTTCACTGTTACCTAAAGAAGAAACTAACAGAGAATAAATGTTCTTTTTAAAACAAAGGATAAGCCCTATGCCTAGAAAGAATAATAACATTTAAGTTTGTGCCTCTCTGCTCAAAGAACTGGTTTGAGGCATTTTACATTGCAGGTTAATTCATAATACACCTCTACTTCATACAACAGTGCAACCATGTTGTTAAATCTTACTCTTGAAAATTGTGAGCTTTGAAAGTGCTATGGTTCTAATTTCCCAAACTGTTTCTTCAGCTCAGGCTGACTTTAATAGAACACTGAAGTTGGTTATTATGGAACCAACTTAAGTATTCTATTAAGTTGGAACCAACTTAAGTGTTCTATTATGGAAAAAAATGTATATAATACTAAATATTTTAATTAAAGTCCATTTAAAAGATTAATGATATTTCAAAATATCTGCTGAATAGAGGTAACACATGAGTAAGTCACTTAATTTATCAGACGCTCAGTTCTCTTACCTGTAAAATAAAGTGCTTGGAGTAGCTTACTTTTAAAGTCCCTTCCAACTTTAAAAGTCTATTTGATCAGAATGTTTCTTCCCCATGATTTCTGGTTCTAGAAAAGCATTCCAGCACAGGAGGTATCTGCTAAAATCCTAAACTAGATTTTTTTTAAGTTCCAACCCCAGTAAACATCCCCTGTTATCTAAGTCAGAATACATTCTTGGGCATATTTGCGATGTCAAGTCAACTTGAAATATAAGCCTCTGACTGTCACTAACGTAAGCATTCTGCATATACTTCCACTTGCCTTGCTTAACAGAGGCTTCTGAACTCTAAGAAAACACCACCACCAATCTGGAGTTAAAAGGAAAAAAGATATGTAAAAATCCTCAAGAATAGAAAAATACTTCAAAACCAGGCCAACTATGGGCCAAAACGTGTACTATTACAGAAAATAAAGCATAGAATGTAAAAGAAAAAAACTACCACGTAAGTAGTTCGCTTCCAAAAATTTTATCTATGAAATTAAATTAATTTGATCAATATTTTAGAGGTAGAAAAAAAAATCCTCCTCTGAAGTGAAAAAAACTTTTTTTCCTTACCTCCAAAATTAAAATGGTAACAAAATGAAACTACATGAATGGAACACTTTGCCTGTATATCAGTACCTGTTTTTTTTTTTTTTTTTTTTTTAATAATTTTTATTGCCAGTGACAAGAGAAACCTTAAAAGCATTCCTATGGGTTAATGAATACAATTTGAAGCAGAACTCTGCCTTTGGATCACAGTATTTGTTAAGATACTCACTGGTTCCTTGTCTTTGCTGTATGTTTTCCAGCAATATACTTAGCATGTCACCTTTATGTGGCCGCAGTTTCCTCAACCATTTTCATAGCTTATAAAATACTTAGGAAATGTTTATAGAAAATGCTCAAAGTAATTGAGCCACAAAGAACATGAGCTTCATGGATCTCAATGGTCCAGCTTTAATTTAGTTTACAAGAAAGGAATTTTTTTCATTGTAAATACACTGGTAACATCTGTATTTTAGGTTCTCTTGGAAGGATAAATAAGCAGCAGTTCCACTCAATGTGTATTATTTGGCTGTCACTCTGAAATATGTGATGCTCCAATTATTCTTCTCATGAAATCATACACATAAAAGAATTCTCCCTCTTTCTCTAACATCACCCTCCTTTTGTTGGTCACTTTCAGTTATCTGACCATGCTGGAAAGACATTCTGTCAAAACCGCATAATAATATCTGCATACAAAAAATTAGCTGTGCGTGGTGGTGGGCGCCTGTAGTCCCGGCTACTTGGGAGACTGAGGCAGGAGAATGGCATGAACCCGGGAGGCAGAGCTTGCAGTGAGTCGAGATCACGCCACTGTACTCCAGCCTGGGCGACAGAGTGAGACTCTGTCTCAAAAAAAAAAAAAAAAAAAAAAAAGAATCCCTTTGGAATCTATTGCATGAAGTGTCAAAATCAAAGTATACTCTTGAATTTGAAGTCCACTACTTACAAGGGATGACCTTTAGCCCTATAATATTTGAATATTTTTTCCATATAGGTTGCTAGGGGATGCATGGCCAGAAAAGCATCCCAAATAAGATCTTAGTTTATAGTTGTCTGGAGAATCACTGAATGGAACAACAGCATATGTTTTAAGTATCAGATTGCCTTTTCTATTTCATTTTGGTGTTTTACAGAATAAAGGGTGGTACTGGACTATTTGACTTTAATTGAATGTGCAATCAATTCTGAAATGCTGGTTTGGAACTCTACACTTGAGTCTTATGCTGAACTTCATGTAGTATAACTGTCAGTAGGGCAGCCTAATAAATACAGCACATATTAGGTGTGTGCATGTGTGAGTCCATTATACAAACTCTGCAGAGGAAGCTAGCTGTCAGACCAACTCTAACAGATGTATCATCCTCGAATGCCATGCCCTGGAGAAAGGTTCCACAAGGAATTTATTATCCAGACTTCCCTTTTCAATAATTTATTTGATCAACCTATTTTAATGTATATTTTCTCTTAACCACTCTGGGTCAGTAATTTGTGAAGAGAATGAAAAGAAATCTAAAATCCAAAACAATTCTCATTATGCAGACTAACGCTACAATTTTTGCTTGACAATTCCAAAGTTGTATGTGGGTAACATGTATACTTTCATGAAAACATATTTGTGATCCTCCTTTTTTATATATCTAACCCAGAGAGAGTGATAATTAAGATCGTTATCCCAGTTACTTTCCTTGAAAGACAAAACCTTGTCTATATGTAGGAGGCTTCTTCCTTTTAAACTGATGCACTTATAGAACTAAACAATTAGGGGAGGATGAGATATTGGAGCCAAAAGTCGTAAGTTCCTACTGCATGCTGTCTATATGAGGTTAATTATAGACTGTGTTGTCTGTGTTCAGTCATGGCTCATTACCACATGTCTTTTGGAATTTGCCATATGGGAAAAAAAATTTCACAATCTTGTCAAGCACATGGTGAGTTTCCAGTCTCCTGAGGAAAGGTAAATCTCATCTGTCCCTCACTCCCAAGTCTTCAAAACCCTGACACTTGTAACACCATAAATTACCTTTAAAAACATGAGAAAAAAAAAACAGGTATTAGGCAAGAGGGGTTAGATGTGAGACGTGTAACCAAGGAAACCTATCCATAAAACTTACAAGAAAAAAGGGAGAATAACTCAATCTGTGATATGAAAAACATTAGCTGACTTACAGAATATGTTGTTAATTGTCCTAGCACTGAGCTTTATCATAACCTACATAAGAGATTTTGTGTACCTCTTAAGAAATACACAAATAAAAATAGAGCAAAAGTTGTCAAGCTTTTTCCAGCTCTTTCATTCTGAAATAAAAATGATTTGGAAAAACACAGTGCAAATCCAAATTCACCCTTTAAGGAGTTTTTCCAATTCTAGACTTGGTTATCACTGCCTAAATCAAGTAAGAGCAAATAAAGCCAACTGCATTCCCAGAAAGACCCATTAGCAGAGGTCACACTAAGATTATTGTCCTGATTGCTTCTTTGGCCTGCAGAATCAGGCGCAGCACAACTGACCAGGTGCTAAGATGGGACCTGCTAAAGATGTTCCACTTCTAAAGTCAGGAGATAATTTTACCAAATAGGAAGAAGCTGACTATTTCTCTTGCATTTCCAGAAAAGAAAAAGGCTCTGAGTTAACCTGTAATGACAGCATTAGCTTTCAAAGCATTCTAAGCCTTCACAAATGGTGTCAATGGGGATGAGAGAAATATTAGGTACAGGCCAGCTCTTGAGGTTCCATGATGGCTTCAGGAAGAAGCAATAAGGCATGGGAACTCTCAAGGAGAAGTTCCCAACCAATCAGGGTAGGTTCTATCTTATTTTTTTGTACTAAGGAACACCAACTGAACTAATAACAGCTCAAATGGTTCCTGGAATATTCTTGACTCTTTACTCACTAGAATAGCTTCATGACCCCAAAGACATTTAGAATCGTATTGCAGTGCCCTTGGCTGACCCAGCTTGCTCACCAAAACCATCTCTATAGCTGCTTTTTTTTTCTTCCCCTAGAACCAGGTTGATCTTCAATAGGATCTGTCCTTTCAAATAAGAGGAGGGTCACGAGGACAATGAAGAGTGAGAGAGGAATAAAAAGCAGGGATTAAGATCCAGGCTTAGGAAGGACACTGACAAAACACAGACTCTACTATTTTATTTGGGATTCAGGGCCAGGCATCAGTTTTACAGGGAAACATACAATAGGCAAGGTAACAAGGTAGACTACAGATAGAAAATCAAAACATAAGCCCATGCAGAAGTCCAATATATAAATGAGAAGGGAGGCTGGAAAGTGGAAACTACATTTCCTCACATATAAAATATGATGCAAATATGATTCACTTGATTTAAGACCTGTGATTCAAAGTTTTATTCTTCTTTGAGGTTTATGATTATTGTTTTTCTCTTTGATGCTTTCTCTCCTTCAGAAACATCTCTCTCTCTGATGTCTGCCCTCCATTTCTATTGATTTTCCATCTCATTATTTTCATCTTCATTCCATAATTATTTCTTCATTCTATGAGACCTTGATTCCAGATAGTATTGTTTCTAATGCTGGAAATCTTAAAATTACCTAGCATTATATATTTCACATTTCCATCGCATTATTTTCAGTTACTGGAATAATGTCAAAAATAATAAGATGCAACATACATACAAGGTTTTTTCTTTCACAATACATTGTCATTTTTACCCTAAAGAAGTATAAAGCAATGTTGATATATGGATGCTAGTAAGTTTAATATTTTACCTGATCAACATAATTTCCTATGCACCTTCTTTGGTTTCTGAGGAACACCTCTCATATTCCATGTCTTCCTAGAAGAGTTGTCAATCATGTGTTAATCACTCCCTTTGTCAAAGGGACATGTGATCAAGTTTGATCCAATCATAACACAACATCTCCCTCACAATGATAGGGTTATTATAGGCCTAGGACCTAAGGTTGGCCAATTAGAATCCTCTCAGGGATTCTTTAGCTGCTTCTGCTGCAAGACTCTTTTATTTGGATTACAACTTCTAATGATCTAGCACCTTTTTCCTAAATAATGAGAGTCTATTCATGTAGAAGAAGCTAACACATATGTATAAGTGATGAGAAGCAGAACCAAGAGATACAGACAAAGCTCAAACCATGAAAATATCATTTGAGCCCAGATTCCAGCCTTGACCTCCCAGTTACATCAGCCAATACATATTGTTCTTTGCTTAAACTAGTTTTAATTGTGCTCTAATCACTTACTACTGAAGGAGCCCTGGGATGTATAAATGTCAAACACTATTAACAGGAACACAGCCGATACTAATAAAAAGCCTCCACAGCTTAATGATAAATGACTAATGTATGCTGCCCACATTTTCCAGGAATTCTTGATACCTCATGCCAGTAATGTTGTACATGCTCAGTCACGTTAGTGAACGTATCAATTACTGTGGTTTACAGACGAATTTCCAGGTCACTGATTTCTTTTTAACTTTTCTGCTGTTTTAAACAGGGTTGTGGATTATGGATTTTAGATTTAAGATGATGCATATCTTCTTGACTTCAAGAGGCTATGCAGTATTGGACATGACATGGTTAAATAGTAAAAAAACCATACTGTGCTGAAGTGAGGGGCAAAATTGTGTAGTCATACATAAAAAGTATCTCTGTATCTTCTGTTTGAATGAGAGAAGCCTCTTTGAGGTCATATTCAATCCTGAAGTTGTTCTCATCTCCAAAAATAAATACAGCAAATAGAAAACACTGCCCTATTTCCCCTGTATTTCCAATTTCAAGTGCATTCATCCACTGGAAAAAAAAAAAAAAGTCTTTACTGATGGCTTACTATGTACCACAAGGTAATGTATTATATGCTATGGATAGCAATTGAGAGGATAAAGTTTGGGCCTTGGTGATGAAACCAAGCAATAAACCTATAAACAAATAATTAACTTTGGGTAGTAATAAATGTTATGAAGAAAAATAAGTCAGGTAAAGATATAGGGAGAAGAAACCTTCCCTGAGGAGGTAGCATTTTTGAAGGAGTCACATAAGGGAGGACAGGAAATGAAAAACTGTAGTTAAAAAGGAATAAGATCAGCAGATTCAAGGAATACAAAGTTTAGACCAGAAGAAGCAGAGTGAATAGGGCCTTGTAAACCTTGATTTTACTCCATACATTATGCCAAGTGATTGGAGGGTTTTGGGTAGAACAGTAGCATAATTTAGGTTTTCAGTAGGTTGCTCTGGGGTAGGAGGAAGGTAGTACTCATAGAAGCAGGGAATTAATAGATGTCAGTTAAGGAGTTAAGTCAGGTGAAACCACATGCTGGTCAGGTAAGACAAAATGCTGGCTTGGAATAAAGATGATAGCAATGGAAGTGATGAGAAGAAGTAGGTTAGGGATACAATTTAGAGTTGAAAAGACTTTCTACCATATTGGATGGTGGCATAGGAGAAAAACAAGAATCAAGGATAAATCAAGTTTTTTTTAATCTCAGTAACTGTGTAAATCATGATGGCATTTACTGAGACAGAGAATGTCAAGAAGGAATCACGTTTCACAGTGAAAATTCAGAGTGTATTTCTGCCTTCCATATATGAATGGCACTTGGGGAGGCAGTCAGATTTCCCATGCCCAGCATGACCGAGTGGAAGCATAGAAGTTGGTTTGCGTGGTCTGAGCAGAGAAGCCTAAGAGAGCACAGAGTTGCCCACACCCAAATGTGATGTTGGAGCCGTTAAATATTTCCCCCACATCCAAACACAACAACACAGAAGACTGACACTCTCAAGCTTTTATAATGGCAATAAGAGAAAGCACATCAAATGTCTATAGAAAGACAGCTTAAGCCCCTTCCGAAAAGAAAATATCTCAGCAGAAGCCAGAACAAATGAATGACAATGACTCAGACAAGGCATGCCATCTACCTCACCCCATTTACTGCCTGATGCCTAGAAATGATGTAAGCCCTGGTTCCTCATTGGAGAAGCTAGATGTGATTCTGGAATAAATTAAATAGGTCCTAGTGAAAAATGATTTCATTTTGCAGTTGAATAGAGGCTTGTTACAATTCAGTTATAGGAAAAATAAAGATAGCCACATTTCACCTCTAAGTTTGTCAGCTTGAATTTACATCTTCTACATAGAGTAGAGATTACCCCAGGGCTAATCAACACGGGTTTTGAAGAGCCAGAAACAAGAGGAGAAATTACTGAAGTACTTGAGAGTTGAGCAGAGACATATTTCTTTATTCAATATTTGACCAAGGCTTTCACTAATTTCTTTGGAAATTAAGTCATTGTCAATGTCTAGGATAAATGCATTTAAGTAATACCAAGAACACATAAAATCGCTGTAGGTAATTTTTAATATATTAATTCTAAAAGTGATCTGTGTAACAAATAAGATAACCATAAATCCTCAATATACATTTGATTATTTCCATTTATTCCATTTGTTTTATGAGATCACGAATTCTAGAATTCCTTCTGAAATTGTCATGTATGTGTAACAGGACAGGTGCTCCCCAAGTGACAATGGCTACCACAATGCTGCTGCACAGAAAGGGTAGCTTAGGTAAATGGTACTACTTACTGAATATTATCTCAGCTAGCCTCACATTTGCCCGTGCTGACACATGGTATCAAAGCAAAGATTTCTATCTAAATGTGTATAATTATAAGCTATATGTCACATTGTCCTCAAGTAAACCAATGTATCTCAGAGTATTTTCTGTTCGCTTGAGAACCATAAGTTGGCATCTACCTACTCAGTATGAGGAATACTGTCATTTTGGGTATTAAATACTATAGAAATATTGCCTCGTAGTTTTTTAACTTACAAATATGGTAGAATTAACTTGCATATAGAAATGCTCAACATTTTTTATTAAGAATTATACATTTTATAAATTATTTGAGAAATTGAACTAAAAGCATGGGGCAACAACATTAGAAAATATGGCTTCTCATTACTCTTTAATTTTTTTCTTGTATCAAATGATACAGGGCTTCCTGAGATCGTTTTGAGAGTTTATTATTATGTTCATGTTTTGTTAATTCTATTATCAATATCCATATTATAAAATGTAGAATCAAATGTGGATTCTTAAAAAACAATGTCTCCAAGAGGAAATAAAAATTTTAGGGACAGAGGACATTCCAAACTGAAGGTGATTTACCAGGGAAAATATTTAAGGGAGATATTATTATTTGGCCATCTACAGTAGTAACACTGACAATCATCTGTGGATAAACCTGAACAATGTCAAATTTTTCAAAGGCCTTCTGTCACCAAGAAAAGTAAAGGTATTTCCTTACTTAGGAATATGAGTGCAACTCTAGTGCTCTTGTTCATAGTGCTTTTGTAGTCTAAACAAAATGTTTATTACATTAGACTATAGTATTGGGCCAATTATCATGAAACCCACAATGAATTAAAATACTTCATTGTTTATCTGTTTAAGCCATTTTAAATTTGTATTCCTTTAGAACATAAGATTTCAAGTAAAATTTGTACAATACCCAGATTCAGTTGGGGTGACAATAAATTTCCCAAGAAAATTCTCATTCTCTTAGAAAATAATTTTTAAAAAATCTAGTGCCAACTGTAAAATTTGGGGAAGAAATATGACATGGTGACTTAAGTAACTTTGGTGCAAATTTCATAAGAAAACATTTTAAAAGTCATCCTTATTAATCACAGCAACTATAACCAATATATTTTATTTTTGCCTGCCTAGGAACCCTTTTATTTCTGGGTGAAATAGATGCCTAATTTGCCTTTCGGAAACTATCTTTCTCTCAATTAAAATAGTTTTAATAAAATGATAAATGATACCTCAACTACCTTTTCCTATTTCTGCCTCAACTGAGAGGCAGTTTTGTAAGCATCAGTTTTCTCATCTATGTGATATCAACCACAGAGTAAATGATGTATTCAAAATTTTTTGTACAATATAAAGTATTATAAAATGAGAGGCATTATTACTACAATGTCTATAGAGTGAACAAAATTGAATATTTATAATGACTTCAGAAATTGTCTTGCGGCCGGGCGCGGTGGCTCAAGCCTGTAATCCCAGCACTTTGGGAGGCCGAGATGGGCGGATCACAAGGTCAGGAGATCGAGACCATCCTGGCTAACCTGGTGAAACCCCGTCTCTACTAAAAAATACAAAAAACTAGCCGGGCGAGGTGGCGGGCGCCTGTAGTCCCAGCTACTCTGGAGGCTGAGTCAGGAGAATAGCGTGAACCCGGGAGGCGGAGCTTGCAGTGAGCTGAGATCCGGCCACTGCACTCCAGCCTGGGCGACAGAGCGAGACTCCGTCTCAAAAAAAAAAAAAAAAAAAAAAAAGAAAGAAATTGTCTTGCAAGTAAGACTGTATCACCACATGCAAAAAAAAATGAGACGAGTATTTTCTAACATAAAAGTTGTTTGTATTATGTAAGGAGAGCAGACACAGAAAATGTATGTTCCAGATGATCTATGGGTTGGTTTATATATTTCAACACCTTGCTCAGGCAGGTAATAGTCATTGAAACTCAGGAGTATTATTCCACTCAAATGTATAGGGACAACATAGCTCAGAATACTGTAGCATTTATAGCAATACTCTTAAACTGCCACGATGAAATCCAAGTTGATTTGGATTATTGTATATAATATCAGTTAGAGTTATTTGGCTAAGTTTAAAAAAGCAAAGGAGTTTATGGGAAGCATTTGAGGTTGTCCATGGAATCTAAGAAAGATTTGAACAACCAGCTCAAGATTTTGTGGGTTGGCACTTTGGGCTGGCTCACCTGATGGTTCCCTATGACTGGCCTCCGCTGAGCTCACCACTGCATTTGTGGACAACTGATAATATTCCTAAAGCTGGCTGTTTTTTTCTGGAAAGGGTAGGGTCACTGGGAAACATGTTTCTGATCATCCAGCGGGCTAGTTTAGCTTCTTCTTCTTCTCATGGTGGCAGCCAGAGGGTCTTTAAGAGCAGTGAGAGGCAAGCCCTAGTGTGCAAGACGTTTTCAGATCCCCACCTGTATCAGGTTTGCTCATGTCCAGTTGGGGAAAGCAAATGATAAGACTAGTCCAGAGGATGCAAGAGGCACTACCAACAGGAATGGATAAAAGGAAGATGATCATTATTAGCCAATTCTACAACAACAACTCATTTATTTGTTGATTGGTTAGTCTATTTTTTATAATAGGCCAGGTTAGCTATGTCTTGTGTGGCATACGGTGTAAGCATAATATAATTTCCACTAAACTTGAAAATCAGAAGAATTAAACCAACTACTTTAAATTATCATTTTAAATTCAAATTAAATTGAAAATTAAGAGATAATTATAAGGCTTTCAAAAGTCTCTAAATTTACTGAGACAATATGATCATATCATTTTTTCCATAAAGTAAAATAAAATATGCTCTATGGTTCATAATATAGACTAGGGCTACTGCCAAATTGAACATTCAATTTATTAATTTATCAAAAATTTCTATTTTCTAGTTAAAAAAAAAAACACTTTTATAAACCTCATCCTTTTTCTTCTTATCCATCATGAGAACTAGTAATTGGCTTTCTTTTCAGAGCCATTGTTATACACACACACACACACACACACACCCCAAAACCTATGACAGTGTTCTCACTTCAGTTCACCTGGGTTATTTTATAGAGATTGAGTAGACAGTACATGTCATAACTCAATGAAGATATTAGGCTATCATCTCGGTGATTTATAGACAAATGTTTTCTTCCTACATGTTAAGCCTGTCTAAGCATGCAATTCAATGAATACCTCAGCAAAATCACTGATTTACAACACATCATGAACTTTAAAGATCCTATACAAATCATTCAAACCAAGAGTGTTAATCCACGACTACTAAGGTTATATACTATCTTATTCCTCATGGTAAAGAAAAAGAAATATTAGGGTACCTTTAAATACACAGGGGTGTGTGTGTGTGGCGGGTGTGTGTGTGTGTATGCTGGCTCAATTTTTAAGATAGGAAGTTGTATTATGTGCCACATAACTTGTTTTTAATAATGCCAACGTAATCCAAAACCCTTCAAAACTGTATATTAGGTTGGTACAAGAGTAATAGCAGTTTTCGCCATTAAAAGTCATGGCACGCTACCTGACTTCAAACTATACTACAAGGCTACAGTAACCAAAACAGCATGGTACTGGTACCAAAATAGAGATATAGACCAATGGAACAGAACCGAGTCCTCAGAAATAATACCACACATCTACAGCCATCTGATCTTTGACGAACCTGAGAGAAACAAGAAATGGGGAAAGGATTCCCTATTTAATAAATGCTGCTGGGAAAATTGACTAGCCATAAGTAGAAAGCTGAAACTGGATCCTTTCCTTACTCCTTATACGAAAATTAATTCAAGATGGATTAGAGACTTAAATGTTAGACCTAATACCATAAAAACCCTAGAGGAAAACCTAGGTAGTACCATTCAGGACATAGGCATGGGCAAAGACTTCATGTCTAAAACACCAAAAGCAACGGCAGCAAAAGCCAAAATTGACAAATGGGATCTCATTAAACTAAAGAGCTTCTGCACAGCAAAAGAAACTACCATCAGAGTGAACAGGCAACCTACAGAATGGGAGAAAATTTTTGCAATCTACTCATCTGACAAAGGGCTAACATCCAGAACCTACAAAGAACTCAAACAAATTTACAAGAAAAAAACAAACAACCCCATCAAAAAGTGGGCAAAGGATATGAACAGACATTTCTCAAAAGAAGACATTCATACAGCCAACAGACACATGAAAAAATGCTCATCATCACTGGCCATCAGAGAAATGCAAATCAAAACCACAATGAGATACCATCTCACACCAGTTAGAATGGCGATCATTCAAAAGTCAGGAAACAACAGGTGCTGGAGAGGATGTGGAGAAATAGGAACACTTTTACACTGTTGGTGGGATTGTAAACTAGTTCAACCATTATGGAAAACAGTATGGAGATTCCTCAAGGATCTAGAACTAGATGTACCATATGACCCAGCCATCCCATTACTGGGGATATACCCAAAGGATTATAAATCATGCTGCTGTAAAGACACATGCACACGTATGTTTATTGCGGCACTATTCACAATAGCAAAGACTTGGAATCAACCCAAATGCCCATCAGTGACAGACTGGATTAAGGAAATGTGGCACATATACACCATGGAATACTATGCAGCCATAAAAAAGGATGAATTTGTGTCCTTTGTAGGGACATGGATGCAGCTGGAAACCATCATTCTTAGCAAACTATCACAAGACCAGAAAACCAAACACCGCATGTTCTCACTCATAGGTGGGAACTGAACAATGAGATCACTTGGACTCGGGAAGGGGGACATCACACACTGGGGCCTATCATGGGGAGGGGGGAGTGGGGAGGGATTGCATTGGGAGTTATACCTGATGTAAATGACGAGTTGATGGGTGCTGACGAGTTGATGGGTGCAGCACACCAACATGTATACATATGTAACAAACCTGCACGTTATGCACATGTACCCTAGAACTTAAAGTATAATAATAATAATAATTAATTAATTAATTAATCTTTTTCAAAAAAGGTCATGGCGAAAAACCGCAATTACTTGTGCACCAACCTAATACTTATAAGGAATTTAGTTCTAAAAACTGTTATCAAGAAAATGCTCTGCCAGACTGCATAAGTGTCTTTTTCATAATTCACAGCACTTACCAGTGGGGCAGGCTTATCTCTAACATATGCTTACATGTGGCATGTCATTCCAGGACCCAAGCTTCTTACAAGTATTTTGATAGTATCCTTTGATATTACCTTGGTAAACGCCTGTTACAACTCTATCTAACATTTAACTCCTCAGTTAAAAAATATTTAAGGGCTACTAAACTATTTATTCAACATAGGATAACATTTTTCTCTGCCACATTAATAAAAATTGCATCTCAACCACGAAACAAAAATGAGAGAATGGTAGCTGAAGGGCAGCTATGTTGGGCAGTCGAGGAGTCATAGGGAAAACCCCGGAAAAGTGCTTGGTCTCAGCTGGCTGTGCCCACCATGGTTAGCATGAGATGCTTCTTCCCTTACACAGAATGAAGATTCAGGAAACTTCTCCACACTGTTGGTAGGGTCAGACAAGTTGGAGGTTTGCTGGGAAATAAGAGCTGAGTGCATTGTACTTTGTTTTCCTGCCACACCATGCAATTGTCTGCTTTCCAACATCCTTCATGTACTGCACTTTTCCCCAGCAAGTTTCTAGCACCCTGCAACAAGCCTCTTGAATTATGGTCACACATCTACACCCGGTTGTTCTATAAAGATAATAAAGAAACATGGTAACGTGCTACTTTTGGACAGCCTTCTCAGTGAGGCAAAACAGATGTCAAAAGAGGAAGACTATCAATCTAAAGCTAAAGTGAGAGAAGAAAATTAAAATAAAAACTTCAAAATAAACCATTCACTAAGGAGAAGGTAGATGAAAGAGTATGACAAAGTGAGGTGGCAGCTCGAGGTAGGACACTCAAGACAGGCTCAAGATCCTGTTCAGAACCAGAGTGTATTCAAAGTGTCACAAGTGCCTCATTTTAAACAGAATCATCTCTGGATGCCAAAAAATTGCAAGAGGCAGAAATTCTTAGGAAATTGATCGTTGGTCTCTTTAGAAAGAAATGTCCAAAAGCGATTTATAAATCTATTCTATAATCAGCATAGATGTGTATGCATCAATCACAAGCTCCAGCCTTCCAACACCATCTTTGAACCCTCAAAGTATTTGGGCAATTGCATTGTAGTTCTCTCTTTCTTCTTCTTCTCTCTCTCTCTCTCCGCGCCCCCTCCCCAACCCCACCTCTGGCTTTTGTTCTTTCAATCCATCAATATAGAAATGGATAAATAGATAAACAGACATAAAAAGGATGGATGATAGCTCTCTCGCATTTTGGTTTGGGTTTGGGTTTAGGTATTAAATCTCCAAGGTTCTTTAAACTACAAGGTTCTGGAAAGCAGGAACCGTGTCTGTTCTTCAATATGTATACACAAATGCTTAGTTCATGTGACGGTTGTTGAGAAATGCTTTTGCACTGTCTGATTAAATGATTCAAGAGTTTAAAAATTCTTTTACAAAACATAATGGAAAATATGCATGTAACAGAATATATACAATGAGAACCAAGTGCTTTCAGAAGAAAAATGCCAAACCCTGCTTGGCAAAGACATGTGCCTTCATTTTATTTCAATGGCACTTCAACAGACACACCAGAAGCCAAAATTTAATATTTTTAAAATATAAAAAATACTCAGAATCAGCAGATTATTTCTGTTTTTGTAAGTTCTACATTTTGGTACGAGAGAAATTATATTTCTGGGGCAAGATGATCACCCTATTCTTGATGCTTTGGCATATAATTTGAAGATTTCATAGCACTGAATTATAGCAAGCATCTGATTCAGTTAAAGTTTGGAAAGCTCTGGTTAAGAAAAGAATTCATCTGACCTAAGTCAAACTAGTAGGAGCTTATCAGAGAATAAGATATAGAACAGCTATGTTGGGTTATAGGAGATTGTTCAGTTTTCAAAGGAAGTAAAATTTCAGGAGAAGCAGTAGTTAGTCTCATTTGAGTCTCATTTACAAAGCTTGTCCTTCAAGGTAAAGGACTAGCAAGAAACTAGATCAAAATACTGTTCCTTTAGTTTCATGTAAGATTGTACCTCAACTCTTACTTGGAGAATTCCTTCTCCTATCTTTCATCAATTCTGCAGCACTGCCATCAATATCACCCTCACTGTGTACCCAAATCAGCAACTTCATAAATTTCAAAATCCCTTGCTCTAGCATCTTACAGTACCTGTACTAAGAAGCTCTGACTATGTTTAAATTTAAGCTTATTTACTTTCTATTGTAAAACACAATGCATGCAGACACCTGCGAATCATCTGAATGTAACGATTGCATTTTAAGGAAAATCTAGAGGATGATCCCTATAATTAAGAATGATTCAATAAAAGAATAAGCAAATATCTCAAGTACATAGGTCAAAGGAACACGTTACATTTTCTCGTAGTTTTTGATAATATAGTAATTTACTTAGGTAGGCTTACTTTAGATGATACAATGACTTTCCGGGTACCTGTAGGGAATTTAAGTTTAATCAACTTCACAGAGGCAAAAGGCTGTTCATTTCCATACTCAAAATAATGGGAAACAGTTACTCTATCCCAAAGCCTGTTAAGAGGCCAGTAAAATCACTGCATTGTATTAACTTGCACTTCTGGTCCTCTAGATGGTGGTTGTAAAATTTTAAGTGTTTGGATGAACACTTCACAGGATTTGATGATGAATGCTTTTCACAAAAGAGAGTGAGTCACACAGCTTTTACAAGGATATCTGCCTCATGAAGAAAGCCTGAAAAACTGGAATAAAACATTACCTCTGCCAGAAGAATGTCGGGAGGCAAACCAAAACACAACATGTGAAACTAAATAAGTTACACTGTGTAAATCAAAGTTCCATTTTCCTATTTAGAAAATGGTCTTTGGCAGCACATTCTTTATTGTTCCAAGCAACAATAGTAAGAACCAGAATGGTTGCTAGGAAGTTTAT
Source organism: Theropithecus gelada (assembly GCF_003255815.1). Lineage (NCBI taxonomy): Eukaryota > Metazoa > Chordata > Mammalia > Primates > Cercopithecidae > Theropithecus > Theropithecus gelada. The sequence continues at coordinate 104,089,960 of NC_037672.1, read as the reverse complement.
AAAGTTCTCATAACCCAATGTTCCTTGGCACTTTTCCCCCCTCTGGGTATCATATTTTGCTTGATCATGGCTGAAAAGGATAGAAACATTTTCATCAAAATATTATTTAAATAGATATATTTAATTATACTTAAATATTATACGACCCTTTGCCCTGTTGAGTGGGAGAGACTTCAGTCCATGTAGAAGATGTAATGGCAGGGATGGGGGGCAAATATTTATCTGTACACCATGCATCACCCAGCAATTAAGCAGTTTTCTATTTTATATTCAATATGGATATGTTTCAATAAGTTATAAAATTGTGGTAATTTTGAATGACTGATAAAATAAATATAAAAGTCTTAGAAACAAAAATCTGTTTATTTCTATAACTAAATTATTAATGTTTGGGGAGTAGACTCAAACAATGACACTTTTCGAAACTATTTTTAAAAAAACATTTTTAGTTATTTTTAGTTGCCGGATTTTCTGAATAAGCTTTCCTGAATAATATTTTTAACTTTATTATGAAATGTTGCCATCATAAACATTATGCTTTTACATCATCAAATTGGGACTTTAAAAATAGGCTAACGATAAATAAGTACTTTGACTGTCTTTTGCTTTAAGTTTTTGCATTTTACTTTAAATACAAATATTTTTCATTTGTTCAACTATTACATAACTTTCCAAAAAGAGGAAGTATATATAGATGTGGATCTCAAAGAATTGTTTTAAAAGGAAAGAGAATATTAACATTTTAAAGATAAGCATTTTGACAAAAATGTCTATTATACTTCTTTGGTTGAGGTTCCACATTACTCTAAATCTTTTTGCTTACTACCAACAAAACAACAAAAAAAGACAATGAAAATATAGAATAACATGGATATAAACTTTTTTTTTTTTTTGAGATGGATCCTTGCTCTGTCACCCAGGCTGGAGTACAGTGGCACAATCTCAGCTCATTGCAACCTCCGCCTCCCAGGTTCAAGCGATTCTTCTGCCTCAGCCTCCTGAGTAGCTGGGACTACAGGCATGTGCCACCACTCCTGGTTAATTTTCATGCTTTTAGGAGAGACAGGGTTTCACCATATTGGCCAGGCTAGTCTCGAACTCCTGACCTCATGATCTGCCCACCTTGGCCTCCCAAAGTGCTGGGCTTACTAACCACTGTGCCTGGCCTAAACATTTCTATTAAATAATGTAATTTAAAGGTAAATTGAGAAAACACATTAGCGCTACTCATTGAAAGTTCAACTCCATTTTTTGAGGTCACATTCCTGGACATCTAATACATATTTTACAACAGCATGCCCAGATCTGTTTTCTAAAATAACACACGATGGATAATGTTTACATAGTTACTTATTCACAGATTCCAATAAAAGTAGGAAAAAAAATACGTGAAGAGGTAAAGTAGATAATGCCATAACACAATTATCACTACTAAAGTTTATATACTAAGTTTTAACAATCAGATCAGTAATTGTCACTCACTTAAGAATGAAGAACGTTTGCATAACTATAAAAGATATACTAACTAGTATCTGAATTATGTGCTCTTTCCTCTGGGCCAAGTTTAATTTCATTGCTTTCTCATCCACTACGTGAATATTACACAATTCTAGTAGGTGAAATGACTATATTATAGAGATAACCATCTGTCTGCTCTGAGATTTTTTATTAATTGCTTTAAAAAAATTGGTCTTATATTTTTGCAACACAACACTGGGAATACATTTTCCATCAGATGGTAACATATGTGGTTCTCAGGATACAATGGCTAAAAAGCAATACTTTCAAAAAAGTGTTTTAAAAATAAAATTCAATACTGATTTACTATCAACATACTTAAATGTAAAGTTATATCCCAAAAAGCAAAAGTAAACCAAAAATGTGTTCCAGAGACCACATGAAAGCACACAGTTGCTTGCTAAACCGCATGTTGATGATGAAAAAATAATAATAAGATTAGTTTTCTAAATCATAAGAGTTTGTACTAAAGATGACTTTTCCCAGAGCACCAACAACTTCAGGACATTTAGCCTTACGTTTAACTGCAATTAAAATAAGTGGACATTCTGGTATCTCTAAACAGATCCTAATGTCCCTAATACCTTACAAAGGAATAATTCAAATATTCTTATTCGCAATATTTACATGCAACATTTGAGAGTCAAATGCTGATAACCTCTGGCAAGCAAAAAGCAAATAATTAAAACATCTCTCCAGTGGCACTTAGGTGAGTGTCACCAAGAATTTTCTGTAAGTGTGTAAAATCATGTAATGCTGAGGAAACAATTCATGCAATTGCAAGTTTAAGGTTCATAAGGAGGATAACTTCTATGAAGAGAAGGGAAAGCTAGTATTTTCAATTTGGAATAAAAATATATTTTAACACTTTCCATTCATTTTAGCCTCAGAATCCTTGGAAAGAGTCAGGTCAGGATTGAGCCCTTTCTGGGCTGTGAATATGCCATTTTTAGTTTAAAGTCCTTAGTAAACATCTTTGTCTTTCTCAAGGGCTCTTTCCTGGAAAGACCTCCATTGAAGGTCCATGTACATAACATGTACACTTGTCCCATTCAAAAGAATATTATGGCACCAGAATATCTTACTTCTAACTGCATCAACCCATTACACGCATTGAATGACTTGGTTTCCATCTGTGCCCGGATCTTGGTCTTAGAAGCCAGTACCGTATGGATATTAGAAAGGATAAATTTACCAAACAGATGGCAGAGTCTTCATGAACTTTTAGGAGGAAACCACAAAAGAACTAGTTTACGTAAATCTGAAGAGAAAATACTTGCCACAATTTGAAAGGATTACCATAAAAAATGCTGCCCCTCCCTCCAAAACTGCAAAAACTTACAGAGATAAAACATTGCCATCATTTTGGAGGGAAATAGAACACATACAATATTTTGCATTGACCTCTCCAGCATCCATCCACCCCACCCCATTCACAAGACACTTTTCAACCTACTTTACTTTCCACCCTACCTGCCACCTGTGACACAGATTGGCTATATGCTCACACATTACTTTCTACTTTGTAGATGCAAAGCTGTACTACATTTCCTAGATTTCTGGTGTTTTTGTTTTGGTTTTTATTTCACTTTTGCATGGAGGTAGTTAAGACAAGTGTTTCTTCTTGAAGCTTTCTCTTTTAACTGCAAATTCATGAGATCAAGTCAACTTCTTGCCATATATGAGAGATGTAGAGCCACAGTAGGAAACAGCTTAGGTCCCCAAGTGACTGCATGGAGCAGTTTCTGTCCCCTTGACCCACCCTGAACTTCCATGAAAGCAAACAGTAGACTTTTATTGTGTTAAGCTTCTTGGATTTAGATGTTGTTTCTTACAGCATTCGACCTATTTTCATTAATGAGATTTAAAAACTATTTCTCCTCCCAATTTTCTCCGTTTTCTCTTCACCTCACAACACACAAAAATTGTAGTCAAAACCAAACTGAAGCACAGCTAGGAACTGAAACTAAGTAAAATGCTATGAAAATATTACCCATGAAATAAAAAAAAAAAATCCTCAGTATTTTCATTTGTTATTTAAATACCTAAGGTATTTTCATAGTCAAGTAATAACTGTTGTCAAGTGATATCACAGTCAAGTAATCTGTTACTCATTATATTTTTTTAAATTTTTTTAATGTGGAAGGAGTCTACCATGGCCAGCCCAGTAGAAGTTTTACAAAGTACCTCTCAGCTGGAGTTACTCTTTGTATCTTCCTTACTCATGACTCATCCGATGAGCATTCTAAAACCATTTTCTTCTTTGCTACTACAATTCACTTAAAAGAATGGAGAAGTTCTTACAGTAGGATAATGACCTTGGAGTTCCACAGAGAGGCTAGCAGTATGAAACGGAGATGAGATCACCGTATATGAACTTGCATAACTATAATTTCATAATCACAGATGTGCTAAATCATGTTAAGTCACTAACTTTGGTCTTTCTAGAAATTTTCATTGCTCTACAGGATAATAAACTATTCCATAAACCAGAGATATATGGGACAAAAAGGAAATTCAAGTAGCGAAATGGAATTAGCCTTATCTTGTAGATATTTCAGAGTTTCCTACATTTAACCTTCATGAGTAGTGTGCTACAATTCTTTGGGGATGAAAAACACAGGGAATATATTAGATAGTTAAACTTCACTGTTTGACCACGCTGGAATTCTTAACCATCGTTTTCAGCTGGAAAAATATAAAATAATAAACTTAGATGTTGTAAGTGTGACCTTTGGAACTTTCTTTGTTGATGCTATCATGAGCACACATATTAAAAGTGAAACGGAAGATGAAAAGTTTACCGGGTAAAGAAATATTTTCCATCTTCACCATCTATGGTTTCAGGGTTCCCCTAAGGCCTTAAAATGAAGTCTACTTGGTGGTCTCAACTCTAACCCCTGGAGAATGTATTCCTCATCTCCAACACAGAACACCTGATTCTGCAGAATTTGACACTTCTCTGCAGCCTCCACACAGAAGAAATGAAGGACTTGACATACATGGAAATTAAATTATGTTCCACCCCTAGAGATATGCTGTCCTCCCAGGTCAGGGTTACGTGAAGGTCAAATGAAGGAGCTCACATTTCAACCAAGCCTGCCCTAGCTGTGAATTGACAGAAAACACATCCTTTTGAGTTCTTGACAGTACACTACATTTTATGTGATCAAAAGTAAGAATGGAATAAACACACAAAGTAAAAATCAACTTAAAGGAAAAACAGCTTTGCATTATCAAACTAGGGTGTTTACCTGAAAAGCTAGAAGTTGCCTCTAAAGTGTGAGCTTCCCATGAATTTGCAAATACATAAGTAAATTGTAAAACAGTCATAAAGATACAGCCTGTATCATCAAAGACTGACCGTTATTGTTCCACATAACCTTCATGGACACTTAGGAGTCACATACTTGATTTTGCTGATTAATAAGCCACATTTCCACATAATGACCAATGGCTTAGAGGCAGTAAAAAACAGAAAGAAACAGCATGAAGGCTTCATTGAAAATATAGAACCACTTCCAAAATAAGATAAAAATCCATTGAATCAGAAATAATCATTGATATTCATAGATGCACATTCAATACATCATTACATTAGACTTACTTAAATGTTACATATTTTCAAAGAGGGCTCTCATCAATAAAAGTAAACTATTTTACATGTTCACTTTAGCTCAATTCCTTCTCAGCTGACATGTTCAGCCGTCTATTGGCTGAAACATGATAAATCTTAGCCAAATTGGAAAGCTAAAAACGTATAAAATTCTTAGCACAATAGAATGTTTTCAGTTCATTCAGGACACATTCCATTTCCCACTCTCAGTGAAAGTTTTCAGTATTTATTGAATTTATGTAATTATGCCAAATATAAGGATGATTTGTTGCAAAGCTTTTGAAGACACCCACAACTTTTAATGCAGAAGATATGAAAGTCTTCTCGATCCAAGAGGTCATCTATTCTACTCTTTGATTCTTTGGGGTGCCTAATCTGGGTCATAGTTATTTGGTAAGAGAAATAAGCTTTCCATCCTCCCTTGCATTTACAGACTATTAATCCATGAACCCACAGCCTCCAGTGAAGACCCAAAAAAGATTTAAACAGTGCTATTTCATGGGTAGCAGCAACAAAGTAAGATTAGACCTGTGCTTCTTTAGAACTCAGGCTACCTTTCAATAATGTGCATTGAAAGGTAGGTCAAAGTCATGTAATTATCAGCAAGTTCTTTTATCAACTGCACTCACATTTTAATCATCATCTGCTAAAACAAACTGTCAAACACCTTGCCACAAAAATTTTATATCACAGGGCATCCCTAGTAAATATACATGGCTATGCAACTCTTCTCACTTGTACAATCTAACAGAAAAAAAAAAAAAAAAAAAAAAACCCTCCTAAGTAAAAGGAATACAAAGAAATGAAAAGGTGTTTTCTAAATATACAATCATGTCATCTGCAAACAGGGACAATTTGACTTCCTCTTTTCCTAATTGAATACCATTTATTTCTTTCTCCTGCCTGATTGCCCTAACCAGAACTTCCAATACTATGTTGAATAGGAGTGGTGAGAGAAGGCATCCCTGTCTTGTGCCAGTTTTCAAAGAGAATGCTTCCAGTTTTTGCCCATTCAGTATAATATTGGCTGTGGGTTTGTCATAAATATCTCTTATTATTTTGAGATATGTCCCATCAATACCTAATTTATTGAGAGGTTTTAGCATGAAGGGCTGTTGAATTTTGTCAACAGGGCCTTTTCTGCATCTATTGAGATAATCATATGGTTTCTGTCTTTGGTTCTGTTTATATGATGGATTACATTTATTGATTTGAGTATGTTGAACCAGCCTTGCATCCCAGGGATGAAGTCCATTTGATCATGGTGGATAAGCTTTTTGATGTGCTGCTGGATTCAGTTTGTCAGTATTTTATTGAGGATTTTTGCATTGATGTTCATCAGGGACATTGGTCTAAAATTCTCTTTTTTTGTTGTGTTTCTGCCAGCCTTTGGTATCAAGATGATGCTGGCCTCATTAAACTCATTAAATAGAAAAAGGATTCCCTCTTTTTCTATTGATTGGAATAGTTTCAGAAGGAATGGTACCAGCTCTTCTTTGTACCTGTGGTAGAATTCGGCTGTGAATCCATCTAGTCCTGGACTTTTTTTAATTGGTAGGCTATTAATTATTGCCTCAATTTCAGAGCCTGTTATTGGTCTATTCAGGGATTCAAATTCTTCCTGGTTTAATCTTGGGAGGGTGTATGTGTCCAGGAATTTATTTATTTCTTCTAGATTTTCTAGTTTATTTATGTAGAGGTGTTTATAGTATTCTTTGATGGTAGTTTGTATTTCTGTGGGATTTGTGCTGATATTCCCTTTATCATTTTTTATTACGTCTAGTTGATTCTTCTCTCCTTTCTTCTTTATTAGTCTTGCTAGTGGTCTATCAATTTTGTTGATCTTTTCAAAAAACCAGCCCCTCAGTTCTGTGATTTTTTTGAAGGGTTTTTTGTGTCTCTAACTCCTTCAGTTCTGCTCTAATCTTAGTTATTTCTTGCCTTCTGCTAGCTTTTGATAAAAATCTCCTTAAGCTGATAAGCAACTTCAGCAAAGTCTCAGAATACAAAATCAATGTGCAAAAATCACAAGCATTCTTATATACCAATAACAGACAAACAGAGAGCCAAATCATGAGTGAACTCCCATTCACAATTGCTTCAAAGAGAATAAAATACCTGGGAATCCAACTTACAAGGGATGTGAAGGACCTCTTCAAGGAGAACTACAAACCACTGCTCAGTGAAATAAAAGAGGACACAAACAAATGGAAGAACATTCCATGCTCATGGATAGGAAGAATCAATATCGTGAAAATGGCCATACTGCTCAAGGTAATTTATAGATTCAGTGCCATCCCCATCAAGCTACCAATGACTTTCTTCACAGAATTGGAAAAAAATACCTTAAAGTTCATATGGAACCAAAAAAGAGCCTGCATCTCCAAGACAATCCTAAGCCAAAAGAACAAAGCTGGAAGCATCACACAACCTGACTTCAAACTATATTACAAGGCTACAGTAACCAAAACAGCATGGTACTGGTACCAAAACAGAGATACAGACCAATGGAACAGAACAGAGTCCTCAGAAATAATACCACACATCTACAACCATCTGATCTTTGACAAACCTGACAAAAACAGAAATGGGGAAAGGATTCCCTATTTAATAAATAGTGCTGGGAAAACTGGCTAGCCATATGTAGAAAGCTGAAACTGGATCCCTTCCTTACACCTTATACAAAAATTAATTCAAGATGGATTAAAGACTTAAATGTTAGACCTAAAACCATAAAAATCCTAGAAGAAAACCTATGCAATACCATTCAGGACATAGGCATGGGCAAGGACTTCATGTCTAAAACACCAAAAGCTACGGCAACAAAAGCCAAAATTGACAAATGGGATTTAATTAAACTAAAGAGCTTCTGCACAGCAAAAGAAACTACCATCAGAGTGAATAGGCAACCCACAGAATGGGAGAAAATTTTTGCAATCTACTCATCTGACAAAAAGGGCTAATATCCAGAATCTACAAAGAAACAAATTTACAAGAAAAAGCAAACAACCCCATCAAAAAGTGGGCAAAGGATACGAACAGACACTTCTCAAAAGAACACGTTTATGCAGCCAACAGACACATGAAAAAATGTTCATCATCACTGGCCACCAGAGAAATGCAAATCAAAACCACAGTGAGATACCATCTTGAACCAGTTAGAATGGTGATCATTAAAAAGTCAGGAAACAACAGGTGCTGGAGAGGATGTGGAGAAATAGGAACACTTTTACACTGTTGTTGGGACTGTAAACTAGTTCAACCCTTGTGGAACGCAGTGTGGGAATTCCTCAAGGATCTAGGACTAGAAATACCATTTCACCCAGCCATCTCATTACTGGATATATACCCAAAGGATTATAAATCATGCTGCTATAAAGACATGTGCACACATATGTTTATTATGGCACTATTCACAATAGCAAAGACTTGGAATCAACCAAAATGTCCATCCGTGATAGACTGGATTAAGAAAGTGGGGCACATATACACCATGGAATACTATGCAACTGTAAAACAGGATGAGTTCATGTCCTTTGTAGGGACATGGATGAGTAAACTATTGCAAGGACAGAAAACCAAACACCACATGTTCTCACTCATAGGTGGGAATTGAACAATGAGAACACTTAGACACAGGATGGGGAACATAACACACCAGGGCCTGTCGTGGGGTGGGTGGAGGGGGGAGGGATAGCATTAGGAGATATACTTAATGTAAATGACGAGTTAATGGGTGCAGCACACCAGCATGGCACATGTATACATATGTAACAAACCTGCACGTTGTGCACATGTACCCTAGAACTTAAAGTATAGTAAAAAAAAAAAAAAAAAAAAAAAGAAATGAAAAGGTGTTCCACAAACAATTAACAAAGGCAATGTAAAGACAATGTGTTTTTACACATTGTCTTTACACAATGGTCCAACTAATACATCACCCAAGACTGCTGAATTGTCATCCAATAATTTATGTTTTCATTTGACTAAAATGGAAAATGAATATTTTCAACCAATAGAAATATATGTTAATACAACATGCATATTATAATAAAATTTTTATATAATAAAATTTAAATCATCATATTACATAAAAGAATAAAACTTGGGTTTCCATACCTGTGGCCCATCAGCATTAGATCAAAGATCATTTTGCCCACCTTGCTCAAAAGAGGGTTTTCCTATGATTATTTTTGAGTAGAGCTCCTTGGCCTTAACTAGCTCACTTTAGAGCCTGAAAATCATTACCCTTATAGCCTCTCAGACATTAGAACCCTGTTTGCCCAAATGTATACAAGCACAAAGAAAGGGTGGCCTTTCTGGTTCAAACTGCAAAATTCTCCTGCCAAGCAGCAAAAATGTCCCACCTAGACATAGCAGCCCTACTTAACAGTGAGTGCAGGAAACAGCCTTGCTAGAGACAGTATCTCCTGGACAGCTCTACTGGTTGGAGCACCAACTCCTGGTCTCTTGTAGTATCATGTGAGGACAAAGTTAAGCTGACTTTCTGTTCTCCAACTGAGAGTAATCTGGTCAATCGCAAAATCACAGAAATTTCCTATTACCAAAAAACAAATATGTATTTTCCAACCACCAAATAGTACATATTATCTGCTCATTTATTTTAATGCAAAACTATTAACAAGTAATATGTGTTGATTATAAAATCACATTATATATAGAAATAATCGCTTTCTCCCAATACCACCACCCTCACCAAAAGTAACCCTCCCAAACCTTTTTTGTGCATTTATAGATATAGATAATGTCTTAGTCCATTTGAGCTGTTACAACAAAATATCATAGACTGGGTATTTGAAAAACAAGAGAAATTTATTTCTAACAGTTCTGGAGGCTAGGAAGTCCAAGATCAAGATTCCAGCAGATTCACTGTCTAGTGAGGGTCCCCTTCCTGATTCATAGCTGATGTCTTCTTGCTGTGTCCTCATATGGTAAAAGGAACAAAGAAGCTCTCTGGGGCCTCTTTTATGAAAGGGCACTAATAAAAACGAAGTATTGATAAAAAGGACACTAATGCAAAAGGGTACTATAATAAAGGACACTAATCCTATTTATTAGGGTCCCCTTTATGATCAAATCACTTCCCAAAAGGCCCCACCTCCTAATACCATACATTGAGAGTTAGAATTTTAACCTCTGAATGTTGGGAGGTCACATTCATATCATGGCCAATAATAAAAGCAATAGTCAAAATACATCTAGCACTTACTATGTGCCAGGATTTGTACCAACCACTTTTAGAAATTCTAAATCATTTAATTCTTATAATAATAAGAACTTGATTTCTATGAGACTTGCTATTTAACTTAACAATGTATCTTGGAAATTTTTCAAAGGGAATGGTAAGGGTGGAATAAATTTCAGTGCTTCTGTAAAATTATATTAAACTGTGACTTACATTTTCTATATTCCTAAATTTTCACAGTACATTGGAAGTGGAAGTACAGGATAGATTAATACAGGAAGATTTTATATTCTTCTCTCTCAAAATCCATAGCAAATGCTAAACAAGAGCACTGTGGACCACATAACTTTTTTCCAAAAAGATTACAAAGTATTAGGAAGAGATAACTGCTGTCAATTTACCCTCCTTCAACTTACTGAAAAGCAAAGGGAATCATTCATGGCAATTGGTAGAGAGAGGTAGAAAAAGGAAAGAAATATTAAAAATACTTCAAACTAATTTGTGTATATTTTTTAAAACTACGTAAATCAGTTTACTATACGAAGTAGAAATAAATGGAAGTATTTTGCAGGGTTTGCATTCTACCTAAAAGGCCAGGTCTGAAAAGAGTGAAAGAACAGCCAGAAGACAAAGGACTTGGAAAATTTTAGGAGACATTTTCATCTTCATAGCTTCCCAATGCCAAAAAATGAAGGAAAGCTTTAATAATATCTTCAGCACAGCAAAACCATGACCCTCAAATATCAGACTTAATATTCTCATTTGGTATTTCATAAACTTCTACAAGTTTCCCAAGGAGAGCAAGTACTTTTTTTCTCCAAATCCTTTTTATGGAAAGCTAGAATGCGTCCAGAGGAATCTACGAACCATATTCATTCACGCATACAAAGAGAAAAAGCTAAAGTTGTTCACTAACGAGTTGATAAATTGCAACCAGCCCGGAGTTGATTCTTATGGAATTGTTTTGCTATGTATTGAAATGACAGAAGTGTAATGTCTGCTGTTTCTGTATATGGATTACATCTAGCAAAGTATAGGATAACGGAAAATCATACTATCCTACTAAAAAAAAAATCTGTTATGTTTATTTTATATATTCCATCAAACATGTTGGCTTAAATATGTGTAATCTGATAAAGGACATATCACCTAGATGTTTCTTGAAGGGATGACAGAGGTTTAGGCTTGTGGGTCAAATGCAGGATGGTATTTTGGAAGTGCATGATACGAAAGTGCAAGGATCCTGTTCCAAAACTCATTTTTTTTAAAGAGGTACTTGAATGCCAAAGAGTCTGAGTGTTACATTGCCAAGGTGCACTCTAAAGGCAGGGGTCATGTAGTGTACACTCACAAAGATGACAGCAAGAGTGTAGCAGTCTCATAGAAGGGAGACCCTTACTAAGAGGGAATCTGTTTCTTTCACCCAAGATGTTGGTCCCCCATTCTATCTGCTTTCATGTCAAATTCAGTCCACCACACCACCCAAGAAAAAAGCATCCAATTCCTTTGCTTATAAAGTAAGGGGTTTACTTCTGCAATATAACACTCCACAAATACTACCAAGTGGTCTAGAGGTTACAAGGTCTAGCCCACACTTCAGAGCCCAAGAGAGAGCTACAGTTGTTGAATATTCATGTTACTGGGCCAGTCAGCCTCAGAGAACTCCAGCTTCCAGTCACTGAGTACAAGTATTCAGTAAAAGAGAGAGGCCTATGAATGTCTTTCCAACTGACCCACTTCAACAACTCCAGCCGTAAAGGTCAGTATAGAAGGTGGGTTAAGGAACACAAGTTGAGAGTCTTTGCTACATTTTTTAAAATTTTAATAATTTTATCCCTACTTGTAAGAGGATGAGTGAGAGATTAGAATATCTGAGAGAAGAAGACAGCATTTTTAAATTTAGGCAGCAGATTCAATTTAAAAAACAGCTTAAGAATACCAACCTCAAAATTCAAGCAGAAGGTACATTACAATATATCAACTAAAAACAGTAGCTACTAAAGAAACCACATCTGTCTATTGCTTTAATTTTAATTGAGGTTATATTGTTTTGTTTGCCATTCATCTTACAAGAAAAATGATATTTAGTATTTGCTTAGCACTTCATTTTGAACACTCAACACAATTAATCCTTACAATAACCTTATCAGGTAGGCAGCAATGTTCTTGCTTTATATGGCAATGTTCAGTCTCAAGAGAGGTTTAGAGACCTGTCCAAGAACAATCAGTTTTTAGGTGAGAGAACTCAAGTCTCCCACGTTTCAGTCCAATGACATTATGCCACAGCTATTTCCTAAGTCACTTAAGTCCCCAAATGAACATGTGGCAACAGTCACAGAGGGTTAATTAAGGAAAAGGAACTTGTGAGACTCTAATGACTTATAAAAGCAGTTATTAAAAATGGTTCTCTTGGACCCTGAAGCCACTAACGAATTGATTTATTAACACTGGACTCTCATTATCTTGCCTGAAATCCCCCAGGTTGAATCATGCAGAGTGCCTCAGATCCTGAAATAAGATATCTCTCAGTCAGTAGGAACCAGAATATGCAAAAGAGAAATGAGGCCTCGCCTGTTGTAGAGGCAAGACTTTCTCAAGACTTTTGTTAGTCCCTGAGATGATCTGCTTCCTGGCATTAAAATCATTCAATTAAAAAATAAAAATAAAAATAAAACTTTTTAAAAGAAAACAGTTTTATTTACATTTACATATTTATTCGGAATATTTAGACCAACAGTTTAAATTCCCGTTAATTAAATTAAACGGCAAGAATAATTACACAAGGTCAGAAGAAAGTTAGATTGATATCAATAGCAAACAAACAAAACAAAACAAGGAAACAAACAAAAAACGCCTCATGTTCACACTGAATGACATTTTGTAACTCTAATAATTATGTGTCCTTCATCAAAGAACTTCTGGCATTTTGTGCCTGAACTCCTAAGAATATTTTATGTAAGTATACTTAGGAGCTTAGGCACAAAATACCAAAAGTAAAATGCCAAAATACAAATGTGAAACTCTTGCTGATTTGGAATAGAATGTTGCAATTCTTTAAGATGATATTGGTCAAGTGGGTTAGGCCAGGATATTTATGCAATTCAGTAAGATAATTTATTTTCGTCTGGTAAGACTACGAAAATTTCTTTGCTATCACCATCCTACTTCACAATTTAGTCGAATTTAATAAAATAAAATGTCATCTTAGCCTGTTAATGTCTCCTCTTAAAATTTATCTTGTATGATTAAAAAATACATTATTTATTAATTTTGTCTATAGTCTTCCTATATAATGAATAGATATGAAGAGGAAGTGTTCACAGGTTTTCTAAGAATGGGTCTTTGAAATGTTAAATAGAATATGAGGGCAAAGCATTTTTTTCAAAATTTAAAATTAAATATGTTGATCCCAAGGCTATCATTAGAAGTTAGCTTTATAACTGAGATGACTCTATTTTCTTCTTTTTTCCAAAATTGTTCTGTCAATTATTTAATTCTGCTTTTAGTGGACTCAATAATATTGCTGTCTGGCTCTTTTCAGTGTTTAGCATAACATTACAATAGCTGAGAATCCACTATAAAAAACAAAACAGTATAATGAAGCTTCAAGACCAGCTCTGATAAAAGTTTGCCTTCTCCACAAGGTTCATCCATTGCCTCCACCACCACATGCCCTGAGTTTATTAGGTAAACATATTTAACTGCAATTTCTTACCTATCCTTGTCAATGTCTTCATTCAACTGAATTCAAATACCCTGAAAATTGAGTACTTCGATTATATTTATCCCAAAAAGTACCTAAAAGAAGTTTATATTGTGAAATGTCATTAAACAACTGTTTGTTGGATTTGGTGCATTCATTCTGATGTCTTATATTTGATTTCAATAAAATGAGATCTCAGCCTGAGGTGCAGGGCACCCAGCCATCTTCAGAGTCATTGGGTTATGGTAAGCATTACACATAATCCCAAATGGCAAAGTCCTTCTGACACTCCATTTTTGGCAATTTAGCCTTTTGGTGAGAGTAAATCTGCTTGATGGATGATCCTGAACAGAAGTTATGTGATCTCTGGACTTCATGTGATAGAAAACATTTTTTTTTTAGAAAAACAGTGTCTTGTATAATCCATCATGAAACAATCTTTCAATTTTTCTGTTGTGACTCCAGTCTTCCGGCACCAATGTAAATGTGCTTCAGATCATGTTAGTCCCAGTTCAGATGAAATTCTGCATTTGACAATCCACACACCATCGCCAGCTGGAATGAGGCCTCCTTGAGTTAACACACACATTTAAGATCCAGGCCCAGATACAGAACGAGCTATTTGTTGAACATAGATCATGTATGAACCCAACAGATGTAGAAATGCAGCTATAGCCAGATCCACAGTGCAGGCAGGCAGGATTCGCTATGGCCCAACTATGCTGACACCCAGGGGCCATCTGGTCTTCTCCACACCACCAATTAGCACTAAAAATGTCATTTGTGATGTCAAAGTGGGAGGTGTTTTTTTTTTTATTTTTGCTGTTTTTTGTTTGTTTGTTTTTGTCTCAAGTAGCCACATTGCTCATCAAACAACCACCAAACATTTTTTCATGGTGTTTGCATAAGTGAGAACCAAGAAGAGAAAGATCTTGGCACATTAGAAAATAGAAAACCACCTATTGCTGCTTGAAATGCTTTCCGGCATAGTGAAGGTTTCATTTCTATTTCGGCTGTGGTTTCACAACCTTAAAGAAGCCAAACTGTGGATGTGTAAGTTACTTGATTACTTAAAATTCAAATTCTTAAATCACTCACTGCCTCTCCATTTCAAATAGCATACAGTGAACAATCTGTTTGTAATAATAATAGGCATAACATTTTCCCACTTCCCCCTAGCTAAATGGATGCTGATACTAGAATTCTGTGTTTACTTTTGCACCTGAATTCCTCTGTGGTGAGTATTGGGGAGATTCATATTCCAAGAGAGATTGCAAATGGCATTCTAGCAGATGACAAAGAATACAAATGTAGTTCATTTTTATATTAATTTATAGGCAGCCTTATCCCAAGCCCCTTGGGCATCCTAGCAAAATTAGAAAAAAGAAAAATAACTACAAACATTTATCCAAGTGAAACATATCCAAATAAAACCAAGATCAAGAGCTCAAAATAAATAGTGCTATAATGAATGTTGCAAGCTACAAAAAAAAAAAAAAAAAAGGTTTAAAGGTTTAAATTACTCAGAGCTCTTGAGGCTGAAGATGTGATCAACCAATTAAGAGCTGCAAAGCATTTTGGAGCTATAAAGCTTCCTATCAATGAAAGTGTTTATGAGTTTGGAACAAAGATTCACAAGAAGATGCCCTTCTCAGCCAACCCTATCCTGATTACAGCCAGCAGAAATAATTCCAGGTTTGCAAGCTGCTCCTAGTGATCAGGGCAGGACCCAGAGCAGAAGTTTATTTGTTTTTATTTCATACATGTTTCAAAATAAATTGACATAAATCAATAGACCCCTTCTACAAAAGAAAGTGAATAATTTTATCCTTAATAGAAATAAATTACTGGCTTTGAATGGTGAAATTGAAAGAGTAGAAATCATGATAGTGAATGAAGAAATAAATTGTTTTAAATACCTATTAAGGTGTTAGTCAATTAACTATACTGTATTATCTATTTACCTTAGAGTAGGGGGCAGGGAAGGGCTTTTTCCTAGAAATAATGCGAGGATATAAATCATCTTAATGTCAGAATATGTTTACATGGAATCTTTGATTCAAACCCAATTCGTGATGTTAATTGATGTCTGGATTTAAATATTTAGACCCTATTATGTGAAGTAGAAACAAACAAGTAAACTTTAATAAATGAATTAACTTAATATTTTTAATGTGTAGTTACATAATGAAAATAATTGACCTGGTCTTATGTTTTAGGGCTCTGGCACATAGAAACCAGTACTGAATTTAGTGTGGGTCCAAGAAGTTTGCACTGCCCTCTGAACCATATATAAGAGATGTTACTGAGTCAAATCATAGAGCAATGCCAAGATCACATCTACAGTCAAGTTATTGAGATCTTAGTCCAGGCACAACTATCAATGCACCACTACCATGTAGAAACCATATAGCAACAATTTTAACAAGCTTTGCTTTCTTTGAATGATTGAAATTTAAATGTGAAAGTGAAAGAGAAATAAAACTCAAAATATGGCATCAGCAAATGTGTTCAAGATTGTAACCCAATAGGATTTCTGCCACCACTAAAAAATATTTTCAGCTTTTTTTCATATTTAAATTCAATTCTAAGTTGTATAAGTGTAAAGAAATTACATAGTACAATATACTAGTTCTCATACTTAAATTTAAGCAGAAGAGCCCTGGGCATATACATGGGTTTTTAATAAAATCTTTAACAAAATGTCAAAATTTTATTTTATTTTATTTTGAGAGGGAGTCTTGCTCTGTCGCCAAGGCTGGAGTGCAGTGGCGCCATATTGGTTCATTGCAACCTCCGCATCCCGGGTTCAAGCAATTCTCCTACCTCAGCCTCCGGAGTTGCTTGGACTACAGGCGCGTGCCACGACGCCAGGCTAATTCCAAAACAGATAAAAATAGAGTTGTCCTATGGAAGCAAGACCAGGGGTCTTAGGCTTCCTGGTTTGGCCTCCTCTTACTCATATCATATCATAATTATTTGTTTACTTGTTGTATTCCTCCATACTATCATAAGCTCTTTAAAGACTATGATTGCCTTGTTTCTTTATATTCTATGGTACTATGCACACAGGCTGTGATACACAGCCTGACCATAGTTTTAATAATTTTGAAAAAAAAAGGGGGGGAGGGAAGAAAGGAGAATGAGAAGGAAGGAGGGGAAATAAGCAGATGCTTGGAACTTAAAAGTGTCACTCACTACACGTGATAACTAGTATTCGTGTGTGGGTACTCTGGACAATGAGTGGTGAAAGTTGTTATCTCAGATGGGCTTTTGGAAGGCAAGCATGAAGATAGGTTCATAAAAGTGTTCCCATAGCACCTTGCACATTTCTCTATTATAACATTCAACATTTTTCACTTCAGTGTCTGTTAACATATGCCTGTGTTCCAACAAGACTGAATATACTTAAAAGGTGATAACTATTTCTTATTCAAATTTGTGTCCTGGACAATTTACAGAATGCCTGGACATAGTAGGTGCCCAATAAATACTTGTTGAATGAATAATCTCTTTACAGGTTTTTCAAAATTTTGTGAGAAAAAGTAGTACTTAATTACAAAATTTTCATCTGAGATATTTCAGTGTATGTTTTAATTCTCATATATAGAAAAGCATGACTAGTTAATTTGTTATTAAGTAGGATGCATATATTTTTGTTCGGTATAATTTATTCATTGAAAACATTACCTCCTAGCTCTTTTAAAAATGCTTACTGTACAAATTTTGTTTTACAATTGTGCGAAAATTAATATTAGCCACGGGTCAAAAATTTAGATGATGATCAATTATGGATATGATTGTATGTCTACCTGATGAAAATACATATGTATTTGGAGTGATGATTTTGAAGGCCTATTTAGAGATGTTTAAAATAGTACTATTTAGCACAAAGGACATACACTCTAATGTGTGGATAATACAATATTTCTATGAATTTGTTCATATAATAATTTTGTTGATGGTTGGCTTACGCATAGAATGAGAGCACTCTCTCCTTTCCAGTAGCATAAATTTACTTACAGATTAAGATGAATTACATTCTGACAATTTATAAACTCAATAACTCAAGGTATTTTAACTTATGACTTATAAGAACATTCATTTTCTTCTTAGTAGAGATTAAATAACATCTGCTTTTCAGATAGTATAAAAGGAAAGGAAACTAATGCTTTTGAATACTCTAATGTGACAAGAATTTTATTTTGTTTTTATAGCATTTGATTATATCTGATTCCTTTTTCTGGTTGGTATGTGACAGGAGAATAATGAATAAAGCCACCTCTCCAAGGTGCCACAGGAGAAAGAGGCACTGAGCCTCTCAAATCCTGCCCTAGTCACTGGCATATACACCCCACCTGTTTATTGCTGACTTAGAGTGGCTCAAAAATCATACTTACAACTTTGGAATTGAATTAACACACAAAAGTGAGAATGATGCCTAGCTCCTTTGAAGATAGAATTGAACCCAAAATGATCTTGAAAATTAATAGAAGTAACAACAAACACTTAACAGGAAGGCAATCAAGAAAGAAAAACAAATACCTGACATGAATTGAGGATGCAGAAAAGTGGGTTTGCCACAGAGGCTAGGAGGTGCCATTGTGAATTATGAACTGAATATGAGTCAGCAGCACACTGCTATTATTTTTACAACAAGCAAGATAGAGGAATGCACTAACAAGAACATAATATGCAAGACCCGTGAAGCAATTGTCCCGTTGGGCCTTGGTCAGGCACTTAGGAGAGTACTATATCCAGTTCAAGGTCCAGAAACTAAAGAAGGATAAGAAAACTTGGAGAGAGACAAAAGAAAAGCAACAGAAAAGATTAAAAGTTCAAATAAAAGGATCTATAAAGAATTGGAAATCATAGAGAAGAGCCTGCAAAACAGCAACTTTCTTCAACGTTCAGTTAGTTACATGTTTTTCCCATAAACTTTGCACTTAGGGAGGAGATTTTGCAATCCTCTCTTGGGCGCCTTGCGGTCTTTTAATGACAATGGATTAAAACACTCTTTAGGTTGGCAGTGATAGGAAGAGAAAGAAATATTAGATGCTAACTCTGTCTCAGTTTCTTAATTTAAATGAATTTTGTATAGTCTTGTGCAGAATATTTATTACTAGTACCTCAAACTTAAAATAAATTTCTTCTGTCAAAAATCTATTTTTCATCTTTGATCCCCTTATATATCTAGTGGCATCACTATGCCTCCAGTCACCCAAGACTGACAAGGATCCATCTTCAATCTCTCCTTCTCTCTTACCAGACACACTCAATTAATGATGAAGTTCCATTGATTCTACCCACTAAAAATTCTGACTCAACTCCTTCCTCTCCATTCTTCCTGTTCTTATCTTCATCTAGACCTTATCATCTCTTCCTTGGACTGTCTCCATGGATTCCTAACTGTGTATTCTAACATGAGTCTCTACTCAAGCTCATTCTCCACACATATTTGATTTAATCCCTCCTCTGCTGGAAGACTTCAGCTGGCCCTATGTATGCTTCTTAAGAGACTAAATCAAAGCTTTGTAGCATGACATGCAATACTTTTCATGTCCACAAACTAGCTGCTGGCCTCAATCCATTTACATCTCTTCCAAATATCCTATATTTCAGCCACAGTGAAATACCTTACCACTTTCTAACTATGATTCAATATCCGTTCATGTCTTCATGATTTTACAATAAGTTTCTTGCTCTGCCTGAAATGTTTCCATCACCTTTTCTATCTCCTGGACTCCTATGCTTTTGCATTTTTTGCGAAACTGTTATTAGAAATGACATTTCTCCCAAAATCCCCATAAACCCATGTCCAGAATCTAGGTTAGATTTCTTGCCTGTGTGCATCCTTGTGCTTATTTCCTTTATACACTTTTTGTACTCTATGTTAATATCTGTCAGGTCACCATCTCTCCATTCATTCTACAAACTCTTTGAAAATAGAAAATATATCATTTACTATTGTTATATCTCTTTCTTAGAGCTTGAAATATAATGGGCAATCAAAAAAATGTCTTCCATCAAAAAAAATGTTTCCCCACTGGATTGCAGATGCCTTAAGTAAACACATCATCTTGTATTCATCTTTGTGTATTTATTGAATGAAACTTGAAAGAATAAATGTTTTAGCATCATTTGTTACCAAACTCATAAGTTCTTTAGCTCTCTCATAAGTTCCTATTCATAAGATGATTTAAAAGATTATTATTAACATGCAGGTTGGGTTCTGAACAAGCTGCAGCATACCTCAGAAATATGATCTTTCATTGGCTCTCACCTGCATTCCAGAAACTTAGCCAGGGAAAATTGTCATCAACTCAATCACATCTGTGGAGCTAGCAAAGTTATGCAAATAATAACTAGCCACATAAATGGATGTGGTGTTTTCCTTACAAGAAAAGAAAAGAAATTATTAGTTCTAGATAAACATTGGCAGCAGTTAGAGGTCTATCTGCCGGTTAACCCAAGGAAAGAATATCCTTTCAACCACTCCTCAACAGTCAATCCCAGGGTTGATCACTCTTCAGATTTCTATGATTTTAGTTTTTCGTTGTGCCTATTTTTGAGCTTCACATGAATATATGTGTACTCTTTTGTGCCTGAATTCCTTTAATTTAGCATATTTTTGAGATTTACATTGTCTATTCATTTTTGTTTGTTCACTGATTTGCTCTGTAGTATTCAATTTTACAAATGTGCTACTCTCCACTAATTTGTTTTCTACTGATAATTTTTTCAATGTTTCCATGTTTGGGATATTAGGATAAAGCTATCTTTTGTAGATAAATATTGTATTTCTTTTGGGTAAGAGTGGAGAGTGGATTCCTGAGAGAGAAACACCTGAGAGTGGAATTGCTGGATTACAGGAATTGCTGAATACATTTAAATTGTAAGCAAGTGTCAAAGTAGTTGTATCACTTTACAGTTTCATCAGCAATGTAGGAGAGTACCACTTGTTCTTGCTCTTTTCCTTGCCAAAATTTGGTGTGCATGATATATATTTTTAATTTTAGCATTCCATTGTTGTAAAGAGGTATCTCCTTATGGTTTTCATTTTTATTTCCCTAATGAATAATGAGATTGAGTATATTTTCATCATCCTTACTTCGTTATGTATATTTCCATCTGCCTGCTTTTTAATTGATTTGTCTTCATTATAAATAAGTGATATAAATTTTTTATACTGGTTACAAATCTTTTTCAGATATGTGTATTTTAAATATTTTCTACTAGTCTGTAACTTGTAAATTCATTTTTATAAGGGCAAGTTTTGGTGAGCAGAAGCATTCATATTAATGAAATTTAATCAATCATTTTCTTCACATTTTAAGAAATATTTTTCCCAAAATTACACATATATTTTTCTGTTTTATACGAGAAACTTTATGCTTTTAGCTTTTATATATGGGTCTATGATTCATCACAAATATTTGTGTATGTTGTTAAATAATTGTCAATACTGATTTTTCTTCCCTAGATGAAGATCCAGGTGTTCCAGCAACACAAGCACTGTCCTTTCCCAATTTAGTTGCTTTACTACCTTAAATAAAAAACAATCATATGTTTGTGAGCTAGTCCTGAAATCTATTCTGTTCCATTACCCCCATTAACCTTTGCATTAATACCTTGACTAATGTAGCTTTAAGTCTTAAAATAAGCCAATGCCAGTCCTCCAATTTGATTTTTTTCAAGATTGGTTTGGGCATCCTATGTTTGTTGCATTTACATATAAAGTTTAGAATCAGTTTATCTATTTTTATACAAAAATATCTAGTTTAGATTTTTTTATTATACTTTAAGTTCTAGGGTACATGTGCACAACGTGCAGGTTTGTTAGATTCTTTTGTGATTAGAATAAATCTACAGATTTGGGTAAAATTAATATAACAACACATTAATGTGGTATATATTTCATTTATTTATATAATATTTCATTGCTCTCAACGTTTTAGAGTTTTAATTGTAGAAGTCTTCTGCATATTTTTTAAAAGTGTATTCCCATTGTATTTTTAAGATGCCTTTGCAAATAACATTTAAAAATTTAATTTTCTAGTTATTCATTACTGATCTGCACAAATACAATTCATTCTCATGTATTGGCCTTATATCCCATTAGTTGCTAATTTCATTAATTAGCTTTTAGCCTGAAGTGCTGCAGTCAGGACCACACGAGGTAGCTAAAATTTGAGCAAAACCCAGAGTCTTATTTGCATGAAGAATCAGAAGACAGAACTCAGGAAATCAACGCAGTTAGAAAATGAGGAAGGTTAATCTAGAAAGGAGAGAGCAGAGTGTGAGCCTTAAATTCTGTATATCAATTTCTACTGCAGTTTCCTCCACAGACAGGCTTCAAACAGACCGACTTAAAAAGCATAGCAATTTCAGCAGCTGACTATTGCAGCGGAGCCTACATTTGGAGTTTGAGTCCAGCCATGCTAACTTTCTGCTAAACGAAATCAATACTCTTTGAAGATCAAAGCAGCATCTTCAGTCTCCATAATGTATTATTTCTAATGTTGGGGATTCAGGTTGACTGCTGGTCATTGCAATGCTACATGGTGGTGAAACTGGATCATGATGTCTACCTCTAAAAAGTGTTCAGCTTTGTTCTGGCAGGCAGTTCACTATGGCTTACCATTATCTTAAGTGGATAATATAAAAACTTTATTGAAAATAATTTTTGACATATTTGTATTTAATAAAACATAATTTTGGTGTAACTATTTCTTAATAGGGAGCTGACTAGGAGAGGGGAGTTTCCCTTGATTTTTGACACAAAGTACCCTAAACCTGGCAAGACATGGTTCTAGGCATTAAGGCAGTTCTAAAACATTCCTAGGTTTGGAGTTATTTATAATGTGTCACCTTTTGAGGACCTTAATTACATATTGCTTCTTGTGAGACAGTAAATCTGATTTACTTTACAGTATAATTTCAGAATCCTAATTCCAAAATGTTTTTATAAAAATTATTTTAAGTGTATTAATCATAATAGTGATACCAGTTAGCTTCCATTTTGCATTTAAAGTAAAACCACACACATCACTTTTATTGGATTTCCTTGTCACCTGAAATGGATGTTTATAAAAATTTTGGAGTCCAATAGACAAACCAAGTGCCAATATGTTATGCCCACTTTAAAATGCTGCTTATATAAATAATTCCTTTCTTTTATATCAACTCCAAAGATATGCCAAAGAAAAAACTCATCTCTCACTTCTTCTAATGAGAAAAAGAGTTTTAATTTGTATCGTTATTCTCAAGTATTGAGTCTCAAAAGTCCTATCTCACAATTGATGGAAGAGTAATCAGGTCCTATTCACAGAGCTTAACAATAGACAAACCACCTGCTTTGGTTTGTTTTCTATCCCACCCAAGATAGGATGGTATTGAAGGAGGCCTCCAGTTATAGTAGAATCTTTGAAATATTCAACGAAGCAAGACACCCTCACCCGGAAAGGGTCAGAAAAATGGTGTGGATAATATATTATTGTTACTTAAAGTTATCTTAAGTGGATGAAAATTATTGAAATTCATTTCTGACATATTTGTCTCTAACAAAACATAATTTTATTGTAACTATTTCTTAATAGGGAGCTGGGTGGGAGGTGGGAGTTTCCTCTGATTTTTTTCACAAAGTACTTGTATTCATCCATTTTTTACGCTGCTGATAAAGACATACCCAAGGCTGGGAAATTTACAAAAGAAAGAGGCTTATTGGGATTTACAGTTCCCCATGGCTGAGGCAGCCTCACAATTATGGCAGAAGGCAAAGAGGAATAAGTCACATCTTACATGGATGGCAGCAGACAAAGAGAGAGAGCTTGTGCAGGGAATTCCACCTTATAAAGACGTATTCACTGTCATGAAAACAGCATGGGAAAGATCTGCCTCCATGATTCAATTACGTCCCATGGGGGTCCCTCCCACAACAAGTGGGAATTCAAGATGAGATTTGGGTGAGGACACAGCCAAACCATATCAGTACCTTAAATCTCCTACACCTAGTGCATCAGTGAACGTTTCAAACACAAGTCTATGGGTAAATGCTTATTTCAGTCTTTTTTAAGAATACACAAGCTATGGATCCATAGGAACATTCCTCTTGCTAAATTCAGAGTGTTTTCTGTATCATACTCCAAAATGAGCAAATAGGCATTCCATTTGATTAACAGTCAATTGCTTTTTATCTAATCCATGTATGTCCCCAGAGTAAATATGCTAAGTATATGAAACTTACTATTTTGCATGTGGCATTTTAAGATCACAAGAGAACTAGGGGGAATGGAAGCAATAAGTAAAGAATATTTTTTGGGAAAAACACTTTTTTACACTTGCTTTAAAAACCAGTTTTATTGTTGTGCTATTCAAATTACAGTATAATATTTGCAAGAGAGTACCTTGGCTTAAGAGCAAGATCTGTGGCCTGGGTGCTTTGGGCAGAGAAGGAAATAAGCACTGCCTCTGTGCCAAGTATATTCAACTCTGCTGAAACCCATAAGGTTTTCAGTTTCACCTGGAAGAAGACAGAGAATCATTTTGAGGCAGGGACTCTAAAGGGGACAGGAAATGAGGACAATGGGAGGGAAGGTTGACTTTTATTACTACCTCCCACCCAGCCTGAGAAGCAGGTTTTTGAGCCTTTATAAGTTTTCAAAACAAGAAGCTGAAGAAATTGTATAAATCAACAGTGAAACCCTGAGAGGATGCGATAAAGTCTGAGGGTCCAGTGAATATATGTAACATGTCACGTGCATCCATGTGAAGAGACCACCAAACAGGCTTTGTGTGAGCAACAAGGCTGTTTATTTCACCTGGGTGCAGGTGCATTGAGTGCAAAAAGGAGTCAGAGAAGGGAGATAGGGGTGGGACAGTTTTATAGGGTTTGGGTGAGTAGTGGAAAATTACAGTCAAAGAGGGTTGTTATCTGGCGGGCAGGGGTCACAAGGTGCTCAGTGGGGGAGCTTCTGAGACTCATTTTTCAGGAGAAGGAATTTCACAAGGTAATGTCATCAGTTAAGGCAGGAACCGGCCATTTTCACTTCTTTTGTGATTCTTCAGTTGCTTGAGTCCATCTGGATGTGTATGAGCAGGCTTGGGCTCAGAGGCCTGACATAATGAGTTAGGGAAAGGCCAGTGACCACCTCCCAGAGCCTTTAATACTATAGATGACCATGCTCGGGTGCCACCAACAGAGCCTGGCTATGGGGAAAGACTTCACAGGGAATAGGCAAATATAGCAGGGACAAGGATGACACTGAGTCTTAATGAGGACCCCCAAACTGGAAGAATCTCCCTTTATATCTAGGGGAGGTTTAGAAAGGGCCCACATTCCTGAAGGCGCAAAGTTGGCATTAAAATAGAGGAAATGCATCCATTAAAACTAAAGTGGCCTCATTTATACTCAAAGGTGGGGCTTTCAAGTTATACTTCCAAGCAGCTCTAAACCTAGAAACTTGCATCCACGTATGCACAAGTGCTTAATTAACTATATCAGATACATAGTACCTCTTTTCTTCGCAAAACACCTTCTCTGACTGTCACCAACTGTAGTTAAACATTAGCCAATCTGTGATATTGACCCTTAGGTCTCCCCTATTTTTCACAGCTCAGCAAATTCTTCCACAGACTGACCTTTTCTCAGGGGTACCCACACATCCATATAATTCCCTTTAGTCCTCTCCCCTTACATAATTTGGCCTAGTCACCTAAGAAAATGACATTTGCCCTTCCTCCTCTATTTTTTGTTTTACTTTGAAATGACAAGCAAAAAAAAGTTATTGAAATAAATATTTATTGAGTGAAGATGCAACATAATGCCTTACAGTTTATAAAATATAAATTATTCTCTGCCTGCAGGGAGATTAAAATCTCCTAAGGTAAATGGGATAGTATATAAGTTACCAGAAAACAAGACGGAATGTGATAATTTAAAGAGATATCTAGCATATGAGCATTCAGAAAGAGAAAATGAGTAAAAGAAAATGAGCATGTCCAGCATTTAAGAGACAATTAATAAATCAAATGCTATTCTCTGTGCTTTATGTTTGTTACCTCATTTAATCCTCACAATAACAGAAATAGTTACTATTACCTCTGTTTTTTTAATATGAGCACACTAACGCACAGAGATTAAGCAACTTGTCTAAAGTCACACAGCTAAGAATTGGGAGAGCAGATCAGAACAGCACAAATTCACTACATCAAACAAAGAAAAACCCAAAAACATTGAAATCAAATTAGAAACAATAAAGGGTCACTTCACTTCCATTAACCTCTAAAAACATCATGCTGAGAATGTTTGTCTTCTTTGCTTTTCATTTTTTATAAATTAAACAAAATTTCTTAAGTACAACCACCTAAAATTAAATAGTTTCCTATTCAATTTTATTTTTCCAGGCTTTCATAATTATTTTGCAGTTGTATTGTTTTTACTTTCTTTGTAATCAGAAGTATTTCAGACAATGGGTAAAGCAGACTTTTACAGGCCAAACTGGAAATCTAATCATCAGATTTTTAAAAACCAATTTACAAATGAATCTCTGAAACACCACCTCCTCTTGCATTGAGAATATGAAACACCATCTCCCGTGATTGAGAACACCTATGGCAGGTATGAACATGAATTAAACAAAAATACTGCCTTCTAGGAGTTTTTAAGATCATTTTCAGTTAAGATTCTGCCCTCTAAGAATTTCTCATATATGAGAGGAAATAAGACAAGTAAATAATTATAATTAAAAACAAATAGATGACATGTTAATTAAAATAAATAGAAAAATTGCTATTGTCAATTTGGAGAAATTTTGTATTGAATGTCAGATACCCTTGAAGATCTTTAACAGCAAACTGACACACCTCTATGAAAATTGGTCAAATATCCTGTTACATAATTGACATTAATTGGATTTGAGCAACAAAAGAGAGTATTCTTCAAAAAAACAAAAACAAAATGAAACAAAACAAAAAAAGTAGCAGAAAAACTAGACCACACACACAGGCAGAATAAATTGCAGCACTAAGCTTCAGTTTGTTGAAGAGTTTTTCCAAATTGGAGAAAAGGCAGTTTTAGAATAAGGATCCACTTACTTCTTACCTCCAGTTTCCTCCTCTGTGTACATCTACCCATACATACACATACCTCAACACTTACATTACTATAGAAAGCACATTTACAGACTGGGCGCAGTGACTCATGCCTGTAATCCCAACACTGAGAGGAGTAGGCAGGAGGATCACTTGAGCCGAGAAGTTCAAGACCAGCCTGAGCAACATAGGGAGACCCTGTCTCTATGAAAAAATTTAAAACTTAGTTGGACATGGTGGTGCTTGTCTGTAGTCCCAGTTCCTCAGCAGGCTGAGAGGCTGAGGTGGGAGGATTGCTTGAGTCAGACAGGTCAAGACTGCAGTTAGCTGTGATCATGCCACTGCACTCCAGCCTGGGTGACAGAGCCAGAATGAAAGAGAGAAAGAGAGAAAAAGAGAAAGAAAGAGAAAGAGAAAAAAGAGAGAGAGAGAGAGAGAGAAAGAAAGAAAGAAAGAAAGAAAGAAAGAAAGAAAGAAAGAAAGAAAGAAAGAAGGAAAGAAAGAAAGAAAGAAAGAGAAAGAGAAAAAAAGAAAGAAAAAAAGAAAGAAAAGAAAAAGAAAAGAAAGGAAGGAAGGAAGAAAGGAAGGAGAGAGAGAGGGAAGGAGAGAGGGAGGGGGAGGGGAGGGAGGGAAGAAAAAAGTCATTTACATGTTTACTGAGGAATAATTATCTTCCTTTATTTTTGGAAATCAAGAATGTACATATTAAAAGCACAGTTTCATATATCTTATTTCTAAAATTAGCAACCAAGATAAAACAATCAGACTATGACACCAGCATTTTGTTTTAATTAGTTTATTTATTTGAGGTTGAGGGTTCAGTGTGTAGGTTTGTTAGATAGCTAGGTACATTTTATGTCATGGGGGTTTGGTGCACAGATTATCTCCTCACCCAGGCAATAAGCTTAATACCTGATAGGTAGTTTTTCAATCCTCTCCCATCCTCCATCCTGAGGTAGCCATGGTGTCTGTTTTTCTCTTCTTTGTGTTCATGTGTAATCAATGGTTAGCTCCCACTTATGAGAATGTGTGATATTTGGTTTTCTGTTTCTGCATTAGTTCTCTTACAATAATGGCCTTTGGCTCCATCCATGTTGCCTCAAAGAATATGATTTTATTCTTTTTTATGGCTGTATAGTGTTCCATGAACATCAGCATTTTAAATTATCACATTTTTAACATTCATATTCTATCACAGAGAAATTTCCATACAGTAATTATAGTATTTTGTTGTCAACTCCAGTGGTTTTTATAATTTCCACCAATTAACTAGCTTATCAGTGAGTTATGTCTGCCTGTTATTTGCTACCCATAAAAGAAACACTATATTAAGCTAAAGGATCATTTTCTGACTACTGCTTTCACTTATAATTTCATAGCTATATTTTTTCTTGATTACCAGATTAAACATCACTGAAAAAATGTGCCTTTGAAGCAATCCTTAGGAGATAACATAGAACACTTTTGATTTAGAAACTGAATGAATTTAATCAGGATCTTCTAAAGTAAGAACTAATAGACTATCCTCCACCAAAGCCAGCATATTTTAAGCTACTTCCTCAGGTATTATCTTTACTGAAAATTGTGAGAACTCCAATAAGAAAGTGATTATTTACTTCTAAATTAAATGACTCAAATTAAATTTACTCTGATTACAATAGGTTGTAATTGTTATTTTGATCAAGAATAAAATTTGTGTCATTTGCTTCATAAAACTTCTAGCAGCATTTTTCCCCAATTTTGAGATCAACGAAAATTTTCCTTCTATTTTTTAAAGACTTATTTTCCTGGAGCAGATATAGATTTACAGGAAAACTGAGAGATGACTACAGAGATTTCCTTTATATTCTCTGGCCCCACACATGCACAGCCTCCCCCATTATCAACATCCCACACCAGAGTGGTACATATGTTACAGCTGATGAACCTACATTGACACATCATTATCACCTACAGTCCATAATTTACATTAGGGTTCATTGTTGATATTGAACGTTCTATGGGTTTTGACAAATGTATAATGAGATGTATTCATGATTATAGTGAATACAGAGCATTTTCTTTCACTGCCCTAAAAATCCTCCATGCTGTGCCTCTTCATCTCACCCTCCCCACAACCTCTAGCAACCACTATTCTCTTCACTGTCTTCATAGCTTTGCCTTTTCCAGAATGTCATAGGATTGGAATCATACAGTATGCAACCTTTTCAGATTAACTTCTTACTTTTCTATTTTAAGTCATTGTTTTTCAAAGGAAATTTGATTTTGAACATTTCTCTGGGTAAGTAGAAGCTTCTGTTAAACATCAAAAATTATTCTAATTTGGAAAACACAGTTCTTTTAAGGCATTTCACAGTTAGAACTCTGAGATGGCTATATAGAATGAGAAACCTGAAAGGTTTTTTGTTGTTAATTGATAGTTCATAATTTTCTATTGGATTCTGACTTTAGGATTCTCTTTTTGTAATTTAAACTTAAGAAATCTTGGTAAATTCTTTCTGGGTAGAATTCCTTAACATTTAAAAATAATTACAATAATACTAATGATCCTTGACTACTGTTTTATACAAATTTATTCTTATAAAATATTTTAAGAAGGATTGAAAAAAAAGGAGCCTTTAATTATAATTCTGTTATACTAGTGCGACTTAAAAATAACCCAGGGTGAATCATTTTTCCCTTGGATATAAATATCTTGAGAAACCCATTAATTAGTGAAGACATCATATAGGAGTTATTGCTCCCCTTGAGATGTCTCTGACTTTCTCGAATATAGGATTTATTTTGCCACTACAAAACTAAAAGACTTATTTATGTTTAATGATTTACTAACTTATAAATCACTTTGATTTCTCTAAATTGTCTTTTCAGTAGCAAAAAACAAAGTATACAAAAATATCCTTCTCTGTAAGAACTAGATATGGAACATTTTTCCCCTATCCTGCTTTAAAAATGTAAAATTTGTTTCCAAAATTACTTATTTGGCAAGTCTCAGAACTGTATTATCCAGGTTTTACTTTTTTGTTGTAACATATACACTCTAAAGTGCACAAATCTTAAAACATACAGCTGAACAAATTTTTGCGAAGCAATCATGCCTCTGTAAACACACCCAGATCAAAATACAGTTGACCCTTGAACAACACAGGTTTAAACTGCTTGGGTCCACTTATATGTAGATTTTCTTCGCTTCTGCCACCGCTGAGACAGCAAGACCAACCCCTTGTCTTCCTTCTCCCCCTCAACCTATTCAAAGTGATGACAATGAGGATGAAGATCTTTGTAATGATCCACTTCCACTTAATACATTCTCTCTTGCTTATGATATTCCCAACATTTTCTTTTCTCTAGCTTTATTGTAAGAATACAGTATATAATACACACAACATACAAAATATGTGTCAATCGGCTGTTTATGTTATGGATAAGCTTCTGGTTAACAGCAAGCTATTTGTAGGTAAGTTCGAGGGGAGTGAAGAGGTACGCTCGGATTTTCGACTGCGTAGAGGTTGGCACACAATTCCCATGTTGTTCAAGGGTCAGCTGTAGATAACATTACCAGAACCTCATCCCTTCTCAGTCATTACCACTGCCTACAACTAAGATAAGAAATTTTGTCTGCATTTTATTGTCAGAAATTGTTGGTAATATTTATCTTTGTTGTTACATATCCAGAAATTCATTATTTTTCAACATGATCTTGTATTCCGTGTATGAATTAAACCATGTTTATCAATTTCAATTTTGATGGACAGTTGAGTCATTTCTAGCATTGGGCCATTTTCAGTTATGCTGACATACATGTTCTTGAATGTTGGAGAAAATATGTATTCATTTCCACTGACGTCTTTAGGAGTAAAATTGTCAGGTCATAAACTACATGTAAGTTTAGATTTAGCAGATGCTGCCAGAAATATCTTCACAAGTGCTTAAAGCCATCTATGAAATTTCTAAATACTACACATGATTGGTAACACTGAGAATATTTTTCCCCCAGCATTCTGTTGGACTTACAATAGCATCTCCCAATGTTTTTGATTTGCATTTTCTTGGTGAATAATGATGCTCAGCACCTTTTGCATATATATTTTATATATGATTTTTGTGAGGTATCTATTCAGATTGTATGCCCATTTTAAAATTAATTTTTTTACTGATTTGTAAAATTTTTATACATAAGGGAAATAAGTTTTTGTCAGATACGTGCACATATCTTCTCAACTCCGTAACTCATTTTTTATGCCCTTAGAAGTATCTTTTGATGAACAAAAGTTGATAATTTTGATGAAATCCAATGTATCACTTTTCTTCACTGTTTCCTTCACTGTTTTATATGTGATTTAAGAAGTCATTGCCTACCCACTAAAGTCATGATTTTTTTCTGTATTAGCTGTTGGCATCTCTATCGTTTTACCATTCATATATTAATGTATGCCGTGGGCCATGTGATCAGGTTCACATTGCTATAGCACTTTAGATGTAAGTCTAGTGGGTATGTGGGTCTGTTTCTATAATCTGGTTTATTGCTCTATATATTTATCATTGTTCCAATACCATATTATCTGAATTACCATAGCTTTAAAATAAATCTTAATATCTAATAATTCAAATTGTCAACTTTTGTTCATTTTCAAGATTGTTCTGGCTTGACAGACTTGATGCTTCGCATTTCCACAGAAGTTTTAGGATCACTTTATCAATTTCTCTGAAAATACCTTACTGGGATTTTACTGGGATTGTGTTAAATCTATAGATTATGAGAAAAAATTATGTCTATACTGCATTAGCTTTTCCAATCTTCTCTGGTTATATATTGCTGTATACAAACCATCCCCAAATGGTGGCTTTAACCAATAATAATCATCTCCTTTCCTGATGAATCTGGGAATTGTCCACGCTCATTTGGGCTGTGTTTCATGTAGTTGCAGTCAGGTGGTGGCAGGGACAGTGTTCATCTCCTCAAAGGCTTCTTCACCCATTTGTCTGGTCCCTGGTCTGGGAAGACACAAGCAGATGTGGTCACGAACTGTCTAATGACATAGAGCTCATACTATCTTGGTTTTCATGAATTTCTGACTTCATCCTTATTTTTCCCTCTATTCTCTTTGTCTATAATTTGCTTATCTTTTATTGAGATATAGGCTTACATAATTGATTTTCAGTGTTTTTCACTTCTAATATTTGCATTTAAATCTATGATTTTTTCAAAGTATCTATTTCTCAATTTTTGATATACAAATTTTTTATATAATTGCTGTCAGGTCCCAAGTATTTTCTAATTTCTACCTTGATTTTTCTGCATTTCTTGCCTATTAAAATGAGTATGTATTCAAAAACATCCTAGATCTTTTAGGTAATCTTTTATTTCTTTTTTTTATTATTTTTGGGTAAGAGAAAATACTTTTTAGAATGTCAATCCTTTGAAACTTATTAAGACTTCTTTTATGAAACAGTATATAGTTTATTTTGTTAAGTGTTTCATGTGTTCTTTGAAAGAATGCGTATTTTGCCAATGTTGTATGTGTGTCTTATATATGTCAATTAGGTCAAGTGTGTTATTCAAATCCTCTGCATCTCTGCTATTTGTTTCCTTGTACTGTCAGTTACTGACAAGTTAAATATTTGTGTAAAACTGAGTTTGTCTTTTCCTTTCAACTTTGTCACTTTTTTGCTTTATATGTTTTGACACTACATTATTTAATGTATACACAGTGGAATCATTATACTCTCCTAGTTGAATAACTAGTGTATCTACTAAGTTTTTTGTATTAGTATAGTTATACATACCTTATTTTCCATGTGACATTCTTTTCAACTTTCCCATCTTTATATTTAAGACATTAAAGCATCTTACAGTTGGGTTTTATTATAAATCTTTCTATTGAAATATTAAATTTACCTATCTTTAATATAATTACTATGATATTTGGGTTTAAATTGACTATTTTCCTGTTTCTTTTCTGTTTGTCTCTATGTTTTTCTTTTCCTATAATCTATTTTAATGGAATCTTTTAGACTAACCAACTATTTTTATCATCTATTTGCCCCATTTTTTGTAGAAATACATTCTTTGTATTGTTTCCCCTAGTGATTTACATATTTCTTACTTTTTAACTTTTAACATTAGGGTTACAAGTGTAGGTATGTATCATTGGGTAAGCTTGTATCACTGTGGTTCATTGTACAAATTATTTTATCACCTAGCTATTCACCCTAGCACCTATTAGTTTTATATATAGGAGGATCCCCTCCCTCCTACCACCCTTCGCCCTCTGAAAGGCCCCAGTATGTACTGTTCCCCTCTATGTGTCCATGTGTTCTCATCATTTAGCTCCCACTTACAAGTGAGAACATGTGATATCTGATTTTCTGTTCCTGTGTTTGTTAAGGATAATGGCCTCCAGCTCCATCCATGTCCCTGCAAAAGATATGACCTCATTCTTTTTATGGCTGCTTAGTATTCCACAGGGTATAGGTACCACATTTTTTTAATCCATTCTATCATTCATGGGCATTTAGGTTGATTCCATGTCTTGCTATTATGAACAATGCTGCAATGAACATATGCATGCATGTATCTTTATAATAGACTGATTTATATCCCTTTGGATATATGCCCAGTAATGGGATTGCTGGGTGGAATGGTATTTCTGTCTTTAGGTCTTTGAGGAGTCGCCACACTGTCTTCTACATGCAGAATATTAAAACTGGACTTCTTCCTTTCACAATATTCAAAAATTAATTCAAGATGAATTAAAAACTTAAATGTAAAACGCAAAACTCTATAAACCCTAGAAGACAACCTAGGCCACTCAGGACATAGGCATGGGCAAAAATTTACACATTTCTTCCTACATTGTAATTTTATTTTTATTTTTTTTTACCATTTTTCATATGGTTTGAGAATTGTTCACACTTTACCCTTCCTCTATTCTTGACATGAATTTTAATTCTACATATGCTTTTGACATTCCTTTACACTACCACTTTTGCTTATGTTATTTATTTTTACCTACATATTTACCTTTTACCATGATCTTTCTCCTTAAATTTTTGTACTTCCATCTATTGCCCTTTTGTCTGGATAATTCTCTTTAGTAGTCCCTTTAATGAAAACTGCTGGTGATAAATTTGTTCATTTTTTTGTGTGAAATTTTTTTCACCTTCAATTTTGAATGGCATTTCTACTGTACATAGAAATGTAGATTGGCAATTGCTTTCTTACTGCTTAAAAAAAATCTGTCTTATAGCTGTCATTGTTTCTGTTGAAAAGTATCCTTGTTCCTTCTTTGAAAGCATATGGTTTTCCCCAGCAGATTTTAAGATTTTCTTTTATAACATAGTTTTCAGCATTTTTACTATGATCTACCTAGGTATAGTTTACTTTGTATTTCGCACATTTGGTGCACAGAGTGTCTAAAATTTATGCCAATATCTTTTACAAGTTTTCAAAAATTATTTATTGGCCTGTATCCTTTTGAATATTGCTTCTGCCCCATTTTTTTCTTCTTCTTCTTCCAGTAGTTCAATTACTTATATGCTAGACATCTTCATTTTGCCTAATATGTCTTTCTGTATTTTGTATCTTTTTTTTTTTTCACTTCTTTTCCCTTCAATCTGGGTATGTTTTACTGCTTTTTCAATTCAGCAATCCTCTTTTCTGCTATAGCTAATATGCTATTAAATTTATCCTTCAAATTCCTGAGTTTGGCATTATTCTTTTCAGTTCTAGGATTTCCTTTTCTTTCATTTTTATAAATTCCAGTTCTGTTGATTCTTTAGCATAAGTCATAGTTCTTTTAAGTCCATGTCTTATTTCAATTTTTGAATCATCTGCAATTCTACTTCTAACATTTGTTTTCTAAGTTTCCAATCATTTTGACCTGTTTCCTAGCATATCTGATAAACTTTTGTTGAATACTTCACATGGCATATGAAATACTGTAGAAGCTCTGGATGATATTAATTCATCTCCTGAGATGGGCAGATAAAAAATCACCTTAATATAGTTGAGATGTACCTATTTTCATTTGGCCTTACTTTTAGGTTTAGTTATTTCAAGGGTATTAAGTGAAACCTTGTGTTGTTTACCACAGTTTTGTTTTGTTTTTGTTTTTGTTTTTGTTTTTTTTTGCAAAAACTAAACTCCACTTTTTGTTTCTCAAAAGTCCATAAAATCATAATAAGTTCTGTTCAGTTTTTTAAAGCATATTAACAACTGCTTTCTTCATTTCCTTCTCTAAACTTGTACATTTCTAGAGCCAAAAAAATGCTTTGATAAAAAATTATATACAGAATATAGGGGTCATTATTCTGCTGTTCTTTTTTCTTTCCTATCTTGACCCATTTATTCTCTATTTTCTTGCTATCCCTAAACTCCAACTGATTTCTCTTCAGCCCACTGAGACAAACACAAAATCTATACCACATCTTTTTGGGGGGTTCCATGTCCTCGACTAATAGTTGACAAGTAGCCCAAGGGTAAAAGCGGTCACAAATGTAGAATTCACCTCAATGCTGTTCCTTCCTTTCTGATAGCTTCATAGTTCAACTCATTTGCCTTAATTGTGATCTAATATCTTTTAAACAACTGTTTGTTTTATTTATCCATATTCTGTGTCTGCCCTCTGCTACAGGTTTAACTTGATCCAGTTATCCCATTATAACTGAAAAGCCTCTGGAGACTATCCCAATATATTTCATCCACTATAGTTGAAAGAAATGTCCTGAAAGTTATTTAGCTTTAGAATCTACTTTAAAGAATAAAAACGGAAAAAAATGTTGAACTCACTTGAATGTTGCATTAAACATCTGACATGTGTAATTTTATATTATTGTTATATTTTTATTTTAGAGTCTCACTCTGTCACCTAGGCTGGAGTGCAGTGGCACGATCTCAGCTCACTGCAACCTCCAATTCTAGGGTTCAAACCATTCTCGTGCCTCAGCCTATCAATTGGCTGGGATTACAGGAACGTACCACCACAGCTGGCTTTTTTTTTTTTTGAGACGGAGTCTCGCTCGGTCACCCAGGCTAGAGTGCAGTGGCTGGATCTCAGCTCACTGCAAGCTCCGCCTCCCGGGTTTACGCCATTCTCCTGCCTCAGCCTCCCGAGTAGCTGGGACTACAGGCGCCTGCCACCTCGCCAGGCTAGTTTTTTTGTATTTTTTAGTAAAGACGGGGTTTCACCATTAGCCAGGATGGTCTCGATCTCCTGACCTCGTGATCCGCCCATCTCGGCCTCCCAAAGTGCTGGGATTACAGGCTTGAGCCACCACACCTGGCCCGGCTAATTTGTTTTATATTTTTAGTAGAGAGACAGTTATGCCATGTTGGCTAGGCTTATCTCAAACTCCTGGCCTCAAGTGATCCATTCACCTCAGCCTTCCAAAGTGCTGGGATTACGGGTGTGAGCCACCGTGCCTGGTCTTACATGTGTAATATTTTATGGAAGTGTGGCAAGCCAATTCTCCCTGACACACAGTTCTGTATGACAAAATCACACAGACAGGCCTGCATAACACTTCAGTTATACAAATTTCCACAGAGTTCCCTTAACATTGAGCAAATAGTTAAGCCTAGGGAAATCAGTGCCCAGATAGCTAAGCTAGAAATGAAACATATGGTCAGTTGGAACCTTGCATGGGCTTCTCCCTAACCTGGAGCAAACCAAAAATGGCACCAGTCTTTCATTCCTGGTGCCAGACCCATATCTGAGACAAGTCGAGGTAACAGAGGCAGTTGTTTGAATAGATTCATTGGAGAGTCTAAGGCAGCTCTCCAGATCAAGCTGTAAAAAAAGATGAGATAGAAATAATCACTCTGGTACCACAGTAGACAGGCCTTGAAGGTACTGGCGCCCTTTTAATTGGATGTAGCAAGCATTTTTGCCTCTGATCTTCTAGTTGAAACAAAATTAGTTACCAATAGACTTAGGCGAATGTTATACTGCATGTAGGCACATAACCCCATCCTATATAAGCACTAAGAAAATTGTAACACTTTGAGATGGTCTGGTGGAATTATCTCAGGCCTTCTCCTTGTATCTGGTTACAGCAATAAATTCCCTTCTTCCCTAGTTTGTCTGCTTCCCGTTATTGGGCCTTGAGGAAACGCAGCCTGACCTGGGTTGATTCCAGAAACAGAAGTATTTTCTACTTTAATATTCACACATTCAGTTTTGCTTCATCCTTAATCTACTAACAATTGAATGTATATTTATTCTTTTTAACCTTACCTAAATATTTTATGTTATTTGTAAGCTTTTTACCTAATTACTGTTTTAAGAGTTAGTTAAAATCTCCTTTACAACATATTATTTTCTTGTATTTTCTTCGTATTAAATAACATTTGTCCTTTAAAATCAGCTCTGATTAGAGAGCTTCATTTTTATTTTCCACTTTTCAGAGGATTAGCAACAACATTCACGTGAAAACACTGACGCATAGAGAATAAGTTGCTTCAGGTTCTATTTTGCAGACTTAAAAAGAGGGAAAAAACTATTTCATGCTTTACACATTTAATTTGTCCCATTATACTTTAAATTTTATGTTATTTCACAGCTGGTAAAAAAACAAATCTTCATTGAGTTTCTATAATACAACTACCAAGAAAGGAGGAGCTTTTCCTGTTTGGCTCAATACTACATTCCTCAATGTTTAGAACAGTGCCTGGAAGATAGTAGTAACTAATAAGAGTTTGTGTTAAGAATAACATATTGTTCTTTCAATTACTGTTTTCACCTCTTGTCTAATTTCTACTACTTCTACCTAATATCTATTGAACACTTAGTATATGCCTGAAACTTTCACTTACTTTATTACATTTAATTATTACAATGAATTTTATAAGTGCATCACCCACATTTTAATAGCTAGAATGTTAGAAGATATATTGAATTGCCTAAGAGCATACAGTTAATAAGAGAAATGAGAGTTCATCGAAACCCATTGGTGATCTCTGAAATTCAAATAAAATTGATTAAATCTCCCTCTAATAAGCAAGGATCTCTGCATCCCTCACAATCTGGAGACGTAAGTTAATGCAAACCGTACTACATGTCCTTTCTAATGATGCTTGATCCTGGTTTAGTTCTGGTGTCTACAGAAGGTGTTCCTGTTAGATACGTGTTTCACCATCTCATCTCAGAAAAGGAACACAGCCCCTTTGTTTTTTCTAAAATGTAATTGATACAAGGCATGTGTGCAGAAGAATTCAGTGAAAATTCAGGGTAAGGTAAAGAAGTCTATATTATAGCTCTTAACAGCAGAAAACATCATATGTATTAGACCACTGTACTAAAAAGCTCTGGAGATCTTTTCCCCAACTTGGGCTCCAGAATTCCACTATGTAATTCAACCTTCTCTTACTTTCTCTTTTCTCTCAATTCTGCTGTCCTCCCAGTTACCAAATTCCTGTTTGTTACGTGCTTGTTTGTTATTATATGAAGATGTACTTACTCTTTGTGCCTACCAACCCATATTGTAAGGATCTTACTATCTACAGCCACTCAAGCTAAGACAGTGCTCTTCCTGAGAGGAATTCTAGAGTCAGCTATTATGATTTTGTTAGTGTGTGGTTTGCCTATGTATACTTTAATAGTTAAATAAGGTCACTGGGAACTCTAAATGCACTGTCCTTATAATCATAATGTATTTCTAATTTCTTGAATTGCTTTGCTTGTACCTGCTTCTTGAAGAAATGTTTTCTTTTGAAGGGTTAAGGATTATATTTTCTCAATTGTTGTATTATCTACTCGCCATTCACTTGCCTATTAGAGGGAATTCACATATCATTCTACATACTAGTAAAAGGCAAAAGATTTATACCATCTGAAGAGAAACCAGAGTATCACTCTATATACTAGTTCAACTGAAATTTTTCTCTCTCAACTTTGGTAAACAAGTACAAGATTTAGAGGTACAATCATCACTACTCTTATGAATTCTTCCAAAGTGCAGTTCATTTTTTCAACTGTTACCTGCATCTCCTAATGTTTTCATGGTTTCAACATTTGGTCTACCAATTTCTTTTCAGGATAATCAATCAAAACACTTTCCTGTCTTAAACCACAGACCTATAAGTAGAAGTTTCCAATAATAAATCTAAGAAAAATTGCATACTTATCTATAAATCATCATGACAAACTGCTGTAATAAGCTCAAACAGCACAGATGTTTTTCCATTAGGTTGGTACAATGTTTATTTTGAAATGGTTTTGTAAATCTTGTTGCTTTTCTGTTGTGATTTCTGTAAGACAGATGTGATATTTTAGCAAAATGACTCTAACATGACTTCTTAAAGAAAATATATGCCTCCATGTGAGCTTTTAAACTCTACTTACAAATGCTTATTTCTAACCCTTTATAATAAACTTTTTCATTTAAATTATTTTTCAAGTTTTTGTTTTGAGTTTTTTTTGCTGATTAAGTTATATTTTACTTTACAAATACCTGTTTCCACTCATTCCCAATTGGGTTCCTTCTCAAAATACACGTTGCCATGTTGAAATCACCTCATTGGTAATAGATTTCAAAACAAAATTGGCAATCAGGTCTCAAGATGTTCAAACCTTGCCTGAAATGTTAATTTTCTCTCAAAATTCAATTTTGTCCTGTTCCCTCTTACTTCTCTAATTCTGCATTACTAGGCTTGCATCTAATCTGGGGGTCTGAACCCCCGCCTTCAAATGCCTAGAGTAGCAAAAAGGAAACTTAAAGTTACTTTAAAATATATTTTCATAGAAAGTTAATTAAAAAGTAACTTTAAAGTGATGTAGACTGAGGAAGAAAGAAGTGACTAAGTATGGTCTGTTTGCCTTCAGACTGATTAAGTAATTCAGGTTTCTTTCTGCCTCTTCCTTTGGTTCATTTCTTGGTTCACTACTATAGTTTCATCCCCAAGTCTATTTCTCCCCCCAATGTGTGCCTTTGTGTTTTGCAACTTGGGTTCAAGCTAAGCAATTGGGTTAAGAGGGGCTTTTTTTGATTAAAAGTAAGAAAGGAAGACTACTATTTTTGGCCATACTGGAGACTGACTAGATTTATTCTACTTCCTGAAACAACTAAAAAATAGAAAAGCTATGAAACAGTCATCATTAACAATTTGAACAATAGTCAGGAAAGATAAGATGAGTAATCCCTGAGATGAGGAAAAAATTAGATGTGCCACACAATTATCCCAGTGTATTACCTGGAGAAAATGTCCAGACTGAAGTGCAGTGAGGAGGAACTGAGGTGGAATCAGCAGTCTCTCTGGGTGAAGATGAAGCTAGAAGGCTCAAGGAAGCCAAGACAGCTGTGGTTGACAGGGCAGAGGAGCAGACAAAGACATTACAAGAAAGCTACAGACCAATATGTCTCATGAACATTGATGCAAAAATCCTCAGCAAAATATTAGCAAGAATATAAAGAATTATAAAGAATGCCCAAGTGGGATTTATTCCAGATATGTAAGGTTGACTCAACATTTGAAAATGAAGTAATATAATCAATCATATGAACAGGATAAAGAAAAATATGATGCAATCATATCAATGGGTCCTGAGAAACCATTTTGCAAAATCCAAAACCATTTATGGCTTAAAAAAAAAAAAAAAACTTTCAGCAAATTAAAAATAGAGAATTTCCTCAACTTGATTTTTTAAAAAACTACAAAAAAACTAAAGCGCTCTCTCTATATATATATATATATTTTTTTATTATTATTATTATTATTATTATTTTTGCTATGGTGTCTCCCTGTGACGCCCAGGCTGGAGTT
This sequence comes from Theropithecus gelada, assembly GCF_003255815.1. Taxonomy (NCBI): domain Eukaryota; kingdom Metazoa; phylum Chordata; class Mammalia; order Primates; family Cercopithecidae; genus Theropithecus; species Theropithecus gelada. Next base: position 104,049,063 of record NC_037672.1, on the reverse strand, counting down.
CAATGGCACAAGCTCAGCTCACTGCAACCTCTGCCTCCTGAATTCAAGTAATTCTCCTGCCCCAGCCTCCCAAGTATCTGGGGCTACAGGCGCACACCATCACGCCTGGCTAATTTTTGTATTTTTAGTAGTGATGTGGTTTCACCATATTGGCCAGACTAGTCTCAAACTCCTGACCTCAAGTGATCTACCCAGCTTGGCTTCCCAAAGTGCTGGGATTACAGGAGTGAGCCACTGTGCCCTGCCACTTTATATTTAATAGTGAGAAACTTGAAGCTTTCTGCTAAGATCAGGAACATGACAAGAATATCCCCCATTACCACTCCTTTTCACATATTATACTGGAAGTCCTAGCTAATGCAAGAAGACAAGAAAAAATAAAAGGCATACAAATTGGAAATGAAGAGAAACTGTCTTTGTGCACAGATGACATAATTGTAGAGAAAATCTGAACAACAAAACTTCTGGGAACTAATAAGTGATTATATAGCAAAATTTCAGATATAAAGTTAACATGTAAAAGCCAATCACATTTTATATACCAGTAATGAAAAAGTGAAATTTGGGATTAAAAACTTATTACTATTTAAATTAGCACCCCCCCAAAAAAAATGAGCTCCTCAGATAAATCTACCAAAGTATGTGCAAGATCTGCAAAAGGAAAGCTACAAAACTCTGATGAAAGGAATCAAAAAGAAAAAGGAAATAAATTGAAAAATATTCCTTGTTGAAGGATAAGAAGACTCAGTACAATCAAGATGTCAGTTTAATAGATTTAATACAATCCCAGTCAAAATCCTAGCAACTTGTTTTATGGATATAAGTGAACTGATTTTAAAATCTTTAGGGACAGGCAAGAGATTCAACTCAATATTGAAGGAGAAGACGAAGTCCAAGGATTGACACTACCTGACTTCAAGACTTACAATATAGTGGCAGTAATTACCACAGTGTGATATTGATGAAAAAACATAGTTCAGTGGAACATAACAAAGAGTCCAGAAATAGACCCACATAAATAGAGTCAATTGATCTTTGACAAAGGAGCAAAGGTAATACAATGGAGAAGAGATAACCTTTTCAACAAATGGCAATGCAACAACTGGTTATCCACATGCAAAAAAAAATCTAGACACAGATCTTACACCCTTCAGAAAAATGAACTCTAAATGGATCATAGACCTAAATGTGAAATGTGAAGCTTTAAACTTCTAGAAGATACTACAGAAGAAAACCTAGATGAACTTGGGCATGGTGATGGTTTTTTTACATACAACACCGAAGATTCAATTTATGAAAGAAATAATTGATAAACAGGACTTCATTAATATTTTAAATTTTCTGCTCTGTAAAAGACAAGAGAATATGAAGCCAAGTCACAGACTATGAAAAAAAGTATTTGCAAAACACATATCTGATAAAGGACTGTTACAGAAAATATGCAAAGAATTCTAAACTTCATCAATAAAAAAAGTGAACAATCTGATTAAAGATTGGGCAAAAGGCCTAAACAGACACCCCACAAGAATTACATATGGCAAATAAGCATATAAAAGGATATTCAACATTATATGTCATCAGGGAAATGCAAATCAAAACAATGAGATCACTACATACTTATTATAATGCTCAAAATCTAAAACATTGACAACACGAAATGCTGACAAAGATGCGGAGGAACAGAAACCTCTTCACCACTTATGATGGTGGGAATGCAAAAGAGTACAGCCAATCTGTTTAGAAGACAGTTTGGCAGTTTCTTACAAAATTAAACATACTTTTACCATATGATTCAGCATTCACACTCCTTGGTGTTTATTTATATAAACCAAAATCTGCACTTACAAAAATCTACAGATAGATGTTTATAGCAGCTTTATTCATAATTGTCAAAACTTGGAAGCTACCAAGATGTTATTTTTTGAGCAAAGAGATAAACTGTGGTACATCCATCCAGACAGTGAAATATTATTCAGTACCATAAAAAGACATGAAGGAGAAACCCTAAATGCATATTACTAAGTGAAAGAAACCAATCTGAAAAGGCTAAGTACTTCATGACTCCAACTATATGACATTCAGGAAAAGGCAAAACTTTGTGCCATGGAGGCAGTAACAAGATCAGTGAGTGCCCAGGGTAAGAGGGAGGGAAAAACGAATAGGAAGAGCACAGAGGATTTTTCAGGTAGTATAACTGAACACCCACATGCCAAACATTTGATGAATCTATACACAGAACTCAAACCTTTCACAAAAATTATTTCCAAATAGATTATAGACTAAATGTAAAACACAAAACTTCATATTACACTATCATGGTAGATAAATGTCAGTCTTTTGGACTTTCATCTAAACTCCTATAATGTACAATACCAAGGCTGAAACCTAATGTAAACTGTAAACTTTGGGTAATAATGATCTGCCAGTGTAAGTTCATCAATTTTACCAAATGTACCACTATCATGTGGGATCCAACACAATCTCAGTCAAAATTTCAGCATGTTTTTTTGGTAGAAATTGATATGCTGATTCAAAAATTCATTCTAAAATTCATATGGAATACAAACAAGAAGATTCAAAACAACTTTCAAAAACAGCAGATTCAGAAGACTTATGGTACTTGACTTCAAAACTTATAAAACATGGCAAAAAAGACAGTGTGGTATTGGCATCAAGACAAACAATTCTAGAAAAGGACAGAGAATCTAAAAATAGACTACAGTTGTTTTCCTGCAATGACATAAAGTAAATTTAATAGTCTTTTCATCAATACTGGAATAATTACATATGCATTTTTTTCAAGAAAAACTTAATATATTGCATTACATACAAAAATGGACACAAATTATAGAAATAAGCATAAGAGATAAAAATATAAAATTTCTAGTGAAAGCATAGAAAAAAATGTTTGTAGCCTTGGTTAGGCAATAATTTTTTTTTTTTTTTTTTTTTTTTTTTTTGAGACAGAGTCTCTCTCTGTCGCCCAGGCTGGAGTTCAATGGCGCAACCTCCGCTCACTGCAAGCTCCACCGCCTCCCAGGTTCAAGTGATTCTCCTGCCTCATCCTCCCGAGTAACTGGGACTACAGGCGTCTGCCACCACGCCTGGCTAATTTTTTTGTATTTTTAGTAGAGGCGAGGTTTCACTGTGTTAGCTAGGATGGTCTTGATCTCCTGACCTCATGACCCACCCTCCTCACCCTCCCAAAGTGCTGGAATTACAGACATGAGCCACCACGCATGGCCAGGAATAATTTTTTTTAACAGCTTTTTTTTTTTTTTTTTTTTTTTGAGACATAGTCTCACTCGGAGTACACAGGCTGGAGTACAGTGGTGTAATCTTGGCTCACTGCAACCTCTGCCTCCCAAGTTCAAGAGATTCTCCTGCCTCAGCCTCCCTAGTAGCTGGGATTACAGGCACTCACCACCACACCTAGCTAATTTTTTTATTTTTAGTAGAGACTATTTTTAGTAGGGATTTCACCATGTTTGCCATGCTGGTCTTGAACTCCTGACCTCAGGTGATCTGCCCACCCCGGCCTCCCAAAGTGCCAGGATTACAGGTGTGAGCCGCTACGCCCAGACAACAGCTTTATTAAGATATAATTTACATATACATTTGGGAAAGGACATGGTATTAGTCACTGTTCTCAAGAGGGATAGGACTAATAGGATAGATGTATTTATGAAAGAAAGTTTAATAAGCAGTATTGACTCACACTATCACAACATGAAGTCTCACAATAGGACATCTGCAAGCTGAGGAACAGCAAAGCCAGTCCTAGTCCCAAAACCTCAAAAGTAGGGAAGCCAATAGTGCAGCCTTCCATCTGTGGCTTAAGGTCCGAGAGACCCTGGCAAACCACTGGTGTAAGTCCAAGAGTCCAAAAGCTGAAGAATTTGGAGTCTGATATACAAGAAGCATCCAGCACGGGAGAAAGATGAAGGCCAGAAGACTCAGCAAGTCCACTCCTTTTATCTTCTTCTGCCTGTTTTATTCTAGCTGTGCTGGCAGCTGATTAGATGGTCCCCTCGCAGATTGAGGGTGGGTCTGCCTCTCCCAGCCCACTGACTCAAATGTTAATCTCCTTTGACAACACCCTCACAGACACACCCAGAAACAATACTTTGCCTCCTTCAACCCAATCAAGTTGACACTCAATACTAACCATCACAGACACAATTCAGCCCATAGCACCAAGTGTGTAGGCAAGGATGTGAAACAACTGGAACTCTCACAGCTGGTAAGAATATGAAATGGTATAATCACTCAGGGAAACAGTTTAGGAGTGTGTTTAAAAGTTAAGTAAGAGCCAGTCACAGTGATATGTGCCGGTGGTAGTCCCAGCTTCTAGAGAGGCTGAGGTAGGAGGACACCTTGAGCCCCGGAGTTGATGACCAGGCTGGGCAGCATCACAAGATTCCTCCATCTCTGAAAATAAATGAATTAATTAAAAGTTAAAACATATACCAGCTATGTGCAAGATCTATCACCTATGTGTAAGTATGCACCAGCCACTTGTAGATATTGCTCAAGAGAAATGAAAACATATGTCCATACGAAGACATGTACATAAGGTTTACTGTGCCCCAAATGTTAATTAAAAGATAAATGGATAAACACATTGTGGTATAGCCACATGGTGAGTACCATCCACCAGTGATCATTCACTGTTAGTATATATAAACACAATTGTTCTTTGCATGTTGATCTTGTATCCCTGAACCTTGCTAAACTCACTTATTAACAACTGAACAGTTGATGCATCCAGAACAGATGAATATGTGTACTGTTGTGCTGAGTGAGCAAATAAGACAAAGGAGAGTTGTATGTTCCATGATTCCACTCATATCAACTTAAAAAAAAAAAAAAATGCAAACTGGGCTGGGCGCTGTGGCTCATGCCTATAATCCCAGCATTTTGGGAGACCAAGGCAGGTGGATCACCTGAGGTCAGGAGTTTGAGACCAGCCTGACCAATATGGAGAAATCCTGTCTCTACGAAATATACAAAATTAGCTGGGCATGGTGGCACATTCCTATAATCCCAGCTACTCGGGAGGCTGAGGCAGGAGAATCGCTTGAACCTGGGAGGCAGAGATTGCAGTGAGCCGAGATCGTGCCATTGCACTCCAGCCTGGGCAACAAGAGCGAAACTCTGTCTCCAAAAAAAAAAAAAGCAAATTGTTCTGTAGTGATGGACATCAGACAGCGATTGCCAGCAGATGGGGGTGTAGTGCGAAAGAACAGAAGGAAGAAAACACAAAAGCATATAGAAACTTTTGGAGGTAGTAGATACATTTGTTACTCTGATGCAGTGATGGTTTTATGGTATATAGTTGTCAAAATTTTTCATGTTGTACACTTTGAATATGTGCAATTTATTATATGTCTATTATGCCTCAATAACTATTTAGACTTTTAAAAACATATGTGTATACTTTAAAACATTTCTTCAGCTTTCCTCATTTTAATGGCCTTTCAAAAAAGAGCTAACCTGGGAAAAGAACCACTATATTTACAAAAAGCAAGAATAAATGAGAGTGTATGGTGAGCCAAAGTACAGGATCAATCTAAATCTAATGCTTCAGTGTTTTGAACTTCAATAAAATCTTACGTCTGGCACAGACATCATAAAAGCTTTAAAACTTCTGGTACATCAAATACTTCAAGAAGAAATATTTTGATAACTATATATTTAAAATAAAGAAAATACACGGGTTCTGTTTTTCTTAACATACACATGTGTTTTAAAAGGGGAGTATAAACTTGAATTTTTTATGGAACGTTTCCTGGATACACAACATTGTACAGCCCAAAATACCAAGTTATACCAAATGTAGTTATTTCATCCAATTCAGCAAATGTAACATGGAAATAAAATATTTCCACTTACCTTTTGAATAAAGAATATTGAAAAAGAAATAGAAGACAAGATTTTCAATGTGGATTGAACAGATAATGATTAGATTAATTCAATCTTAAGTTATTCATTAGGCCTACATTAGTTTCATCTTCAAGTAAATAAATTCTTAGCTTTCAAAATTCTCTTTGGTCCAGGAAAAGATAAGGATCCATGAAAAGATAAGGATCCATATTCTTCCCCTCATAAGTCTTCTAATTTTTCATAGTATTTCATGTATCACCACACTAGCAGAAAATAAACATCCAGAGTAGTATATACCCCAATACTGACAGTGCCAACAGCCAGCAAGAACACTAGATAATCTTTCTTTCTGAAGTATTTATGTGAAATGTGTTGTAATTGAGGTCAATTTTAATATGCAATTGATCAAATTATCTATATACATTAGCTGGACAGCAAAAGTGATGAACAAGTTTTCCTTTAGCTCCCATTATATATAATCACATAGCAATTAAAGAAGCCAAAAGGTAGCAGGAAGAGATTTAAATTTTGACTCAAAGAATATGGATTTGTATTCTAGTCCTGCTGGTTTCTAATTTTGTGATCTTGAAAAAAATCAGATTTTGTAGATCTGTTTCTGACCTGAGAAATTAGAATGATTAACATCTATAACTTACTGTGCATATTTAATTTGGCAAAGTGTAGGTAATTTTTAAATGATAAAGCATCATGCATATACATACATAAGGTATTGTTATCTGACTAGTAAACAAAAGAGCATAGATTCCTCTTTTGGGTCTAACTTCTTTCAGTTAATAGATTCACGAATCATTGCTCGTTTTTATTGAAGATAACTCCTGTATTTCCCTTAAAAAGTAACTGGAGGGGGAGGCTGAGGTGGGCGGATCACGAGGTCAGGAGATTGAGACCATCCTGGCTAACACGGTAAAACCCCATCTCTACTAAAAATATAAAAAATAGCCGGGCGTGGTGGCACACGCCTGTAGTCCCAGCTACTCAGGAGGCTGAGGCAGGAGAATGGTGTGAACCCAGGAGGCGGGGCTTGCAGCCACCCGAGATCCTGCCACTGCACTCCAGCCTCCAGAGCGAGACCCCGTCTCCAAGAAAAAAAAAAAAAAAGGGCTGGAGGGCCTTCTTGAGGTACTCTTTATCTGTATCAACTCAAGTTTGAAGGGAAAGTCACCCTTTCAAACCAACTAGAAAACTCAGTATGTACCATAAAATTAGAGAGACTCCCTTTGTTGCATTACTGCCAGGATGACTTTTGGAAATATGTCTATGTGTGTGTGTGTGTGTGTGTTCCTGTGGGAATCTTTTTTTTTTTTTTATTATTATTATACTTTAAGTTCTAGGGTACATGTGCACAACGTGCAGGTTTGTTACATATGTATACATGTGCCATGTTGGTGTGCTGCACCCATTAACTCGTCATTTACATTAGGTATGTCTCCTAATGCTATCCCTCCCCTTACCCCCTCCCCACAATAGGACCCGGTGTGTGATGTTCCCCTTCCTGTGTACAAGTGATCTCATTGTTCAGTTCCCACCTATGAGTGAGAACATGCGGTGTTTGCTTTTCTGTTCTTGCGATAGTTTGCTGAGAATGATGATTTCCAGCTGCATCCATGTCCCTACAAAGGACATGAACTCATCCTTTTTTATGGCTGCATAGTATTCCATGGTGTGTACGTGCCACATTCTCTTAATCCAGTCTGTCACTGATAGACATTTGGGTTGATTCCAAGTCTTTGCTGTTGTGAATAGTGCTGCAATAAACATATGTGTGCATGTGTCTTTATAGCAGCACATCTTATAATCCTTTGGGTATATACCCAGTAATGGGATGGCTGGGTCAAATGGTATTTCTAGTTCTAGATCCTTGAGGAATCGCCACACTGTTTTCCACAATGGTTGAACTAGTTTACAGTCCCACCAACAGTGTAAAAGTGTTCATTTTTTCCACTTATTTTGGTAAGTCACATAACTGATATGAATGATGTTATGTTGACATGACTCCACGGGAGACAGGGTAACAAGATTAAAGCTGCACAATCCAGTTACATTGGCATCAGTTACTCTATTGATGCATGAAATAAATCATTGAGGTTGTCATATAACTTTGATGTGAAGCATTTCATATTCTGATGGGATTTTTTTCCCATTTGAAACTTAAAGAGCCATTTATTTTATTGTTTTAATTAGTCTCTTATAGATTTATTTCCCCAACAATTTTGTCATTAGGAGAGGGTTGGCTTTCACCTAGATGACAAGACTTGTTAGCACAAATATAAAGTTTTCTATAAGTAGCATCCAGTAGTTAGTCCTATGCTGAATCCAAAACCTCTTATTTTGCATGTCTGAAATAGAGTGGAGATGGTTTGTTAACAACCATCTCCTAAGCTTACTGGCAAAGATCATGGAAAATTCAATGTAAAGACTGATGTAATGGATAATTTACTTACCATTCTTTCCTAGTCTTCAGTTGCACAGTGGAAAGGGAAAAGAGTGGAAGGGTAGAGGAAGAGGGAATGCTATTTTTATAAGGAACAATGAGCTGGGAAATAATGAGAAATGCAAAAACTATAAACAGTTTTGAGATTATTCACATTTTGAAACCATGTCATGCTTTTATGAGTTTGCATCCAGTTTTAAGTTTATAATATGCTTTACTTCAGGACATCAACTAGAAAGGAACTATGGAGACATTTCTGTTAACTAGTTTTACATCAATATGCAAGGAAAAGTATTACTGGTGACAGACTTGGGGACACAATTTGGATATGGCAGTCTGGCTCCTATTCTGGCTTTCCATAATTATATTCTAAAATTAATCTGTCCATTGAACTCTTCAAGTTAGGATGAATGAACCAGCTATGGTACATGCAGCCAATGTGAATGAATCATTATAGATTGGGCATGGGAGACCCTTCTCTCTGCCTAACCCATATATAGTTCCACTTTTGAGTGGTATGAAGTTAATTATTTCTCCTTTAATGTTTAGTGTTCCATCCAATGGCATTAACTTCGTAGGACAATAAATAAATCTTTAATGCTATGACTTTACAGAAGTCAGAGAAATTGAGAATGTTGACATGTAAAGTTTAATACTTTTGGATCACTAAGCATAAAGGAAAAGGCAAACTAAGGATTCCATTTACTTCTTGTCAGTTCATTCAATTTTAGCATCTTCTAGCTGCTACCTAGTCTTAGCTAATAATTGCACTCAAAAAATTATATTACAAAACGTGTCTATGAATAATCCATAGAATTATGATGAAAAAATTTTAAAAAACAAATTTGTTTTTATCTGTTTTTATTTTAAACTTAAGTACAAGCACTAAAGATACAATTCCATTGTCAAATTTTCACATATATTGATAAAAATACTACCATTCAATGGACCAGCAAGTTAAAAAAAATAGAAGGATAATGAATAATTCTTTCAAATAATCAAAATGAGCAAAACTGGGATGCAGCAATGGACTAAGTCACTTATCCAAATATTGATCACCTCACTTTGTGCATCTTAGAATAGAACTATCATTTTTCCAAAAGAGGATGGATCCTGTCGCCACCACCCTATGAAGTGGTTGGCTGGCACCACCCATCAGAGTGCTGTGAACAGCAACCCAGTAGCACCTTGATCCCTCCACCACAGCAGGTTCCTAACCTCAAGGAGCCAGACAGCAAAGCGAGGGGCCAGTTCCAGTCCCCCAGAATTAGAGCTCACACTCCAGAAGTCCTGAGCTAAGCCTTGGTACCCCCCTAAAATCTTCCAGAAATGAAGCCAGTTGACTGAACTTCCTTATACCATGATCAAATCCCAAAGGTCATCAAATAGGATACAGGGAAAAAAAAAAAAAAAAAAAACAGACAGCAACTTCAAAGATTGAAGGAACATCAACCCACAAAGATGAGAAAGAACCAGTGAAAGAACTCTGACAACTCAAAAAAGCCAGGTGCCTTATTTCCTCCAAATGATCACACTAGTTCTCCAACAAGAGTTCTTAACCAGACTCAGATGGCTGAAATGGCAGAAATAGAGTTCAGAATATGAATAAGAATGAATATCATCAATATTCAGGAGAACATTGAAACCCAATCCAAGGAAGCTAAGAATTACAATAAAATAATTCAGGAGCTGACAGATAAAATAGCCAGTATAGAAAAGAATACAACCAACCTGATAGAGCCAAAATACACGAAATTTAATCATGTAAATGCAAGTATTAACAGCAGAACAAATGAAGCTGAGAAAATAACCACAGAGCTTGAAGACTGGCTTTCTGAAATAACATAGTCAGACAAAAATATAGAAAAAATAATGAAAAGGAACAAACAAAACCTCCAAGAAATATGTGATTATGTAAAGAGACCAAATCTACGACTTCTTGGTATCCCTGGAAGAGGTGAGAATGGAAGTGACTTTGAAAACATTTCAGGATATCACCTACAAGAACTTCCCCAACCTAGAGAGTCCAACATTCAAATTCAGGAAATGCAGAGAACCCCAAGATATTTCACAAGAAGATATTGCCCAATAAAAATAATCAGATTTGCCAAGATCAAAGTGAAAGAAAAAATATTAAAGGCAGCTAGAGAGAAAGAACCACAGCAGACCTTTCAGCAGAAACCCTACCAGCCAGAAGAGACTGGGGCCTATAATTCAGCATTCTTAAGGAAAACAAATTTCAACCAAGAATTTCATATCCAGCCAAACTAAGCTTCATAAGTGAAGGGGAAATAAGATTCTTTCAGACAAGCAAACACTGAGGGACTTTGTTACCACCAGACATGCCTTATAAGAGTTCCTGAGAGAAGCACTAAATATGGAAGATCATTACCAGCCAGCCACTACAAAAACACGCTTAAGTACACAGACCAGTGACACTCTAAAGCAATCACACAAACAAGTCAGCCTAATAACAAGGGAACAACATGACAACAGGATCAAATCCACACATACCAATACTAACCTTGAATGTGAATGGTCTAAATGCACCATTTAAAAGAGAAAGACTGGCAAGCTGGATAAAAAAGCAAGACCCAATAGTATGCTATCTTCAAGAGAACTATTTCACATGCAATGACACCCATAGACTCAAAAGAAAAGTATGGAGAAAAATCTACCAAGCAAATGGAAAACAGAACAAAGCAAGGGTTGCAACTAATTTCAGACAAAACTGACTTTAAACCAACAAATATCAAAAAAGACAAAGAAGGGCATTATATAATGGTAAAGGGTTCAATTCAACAAGAAGACATAACTATCCTAAAAATATTTGCAGACAACACAGGAGCTCTCAGATTCATAGGCAAGTTCTTAGAGACCTCCAAAGAGACTTAGACTCCCACACAACAACAGTGGGAGACTTCAACACCCTGCTGACAGTGTTAGACAGATCACCAAGGTGGAAAATTAAAAAAGGTATTCAGGATAAGAATTCAACACTGATAAAATGAACTTGATAGTTATCGGTCTATTCTCTGATAGATATCAGTCCATTCTCTCCACTCATAAAGAGAATATACATTAACATTGCTACATGGCACATACTCTAAAATTGACCACATAATTGGACATAAAACAATCCTCAGCAAAGCACAAGAATAAAAATCACATGAAACACACTCTCAGACCACAGCACAATAAAAACGGAAGTCAACACAATGAAAATCACTCAAAACCATACAATTACATGGAAATTAAACAACAAACAACCTGCTCCTGATTGACTTTGGGACAAATAATGGAATTAAGGCAGAAATCAGGAAGTTCTTTGAAACTAATGGAGCAAAGTTACAACATACCAGAATCCCTGGGACACAGCTAAGGCATGTTAAGAAAAATTGTAGCACTAAATGCCCACATCAAAAAGTTAGAAATATGTGAAATTCACAACCTAACATTACAACTAAAAGAACTAGAGAAGCAAGAGCAAACCAACTCCAAGGCTAGCAGAAGACAATAACCAAAATCAGAGCTGAACTGAAACATATTGAGACACACAAAAAAATTCAAAACAATACAGAAGGTAGTGTTTTGAAATAATTAAACACATACACTGCTAGCTAGACTAATACAGAAGAAAAGGGAGAAGATTCACATAGACAGAATTGGAAACAGGAAACAGGATGTTACTACTGACCCAACACAAGTACAAATAACCACCAGAGACTTCTATGAATACTTCTATGCACACAAACTAGAAAATCCAGAAAAAATGAATTTCTGGAAACATATACCCATAGAAGACTGAACCAGGAAGAAATTGAATCCCTGAACAAACAAATAAGGAGCTCTAAAATTGAATCAGTAATAAATAGCCTACCACCCAAAAAAAAAAGAAAAAAGAAAAAAAAAGAAAGCCCAGGACCAAATGGATTCACAGCTGAATTCTGCCAGATGTACAAAAAAGAGCTGGGACAAAGAAGAGTTTCCTACTGAAAGTATTCCAAAATATTGAGGACAGTCTCCTCCTCAACTTATTCTATGAGGCTAGCATCATCCTCATACCATAACCTGACAGAGATACAACAAAAAAAGAAAAATTCAAGCCAATGTCCTTGATGAACATCAATGCAAAAATCCTCAACAAAATAATTGCAAATGGAATCCAGCAGCACATCAAAAAACTAATCCACCACAATAAAGTAGGCTCTATCCCTGGGAGGCAAAGTTGGTTCAACATATGCAAATCAATAAATATGATTCATCACATAAAAAGAACTAAAGACAAAAACTACATAATTATCTCAATAGATGCAGAAAAGTTTGATAAAAATTAAACATACCTTCATGTTAAAAACTAAATAAACTAGAAATTGAAGGAACTTACCTCAAAATAATAAGAGCAATCTTTGCAAACCCACAGCCAACATCATCCTGAATGGGGAAAAGCTGGAAGTATTCCCCTTGAAAACTGACACAAGACAAGGATGCCCTCTTTCATCACTCATGTTCAACTCAGTATTGGAAGTCCTGGCCAGAGCAATTAGGCAAGAGAAAAAAGGAACATCTAAATAGGAAGACAGAAAGTCAAACTATCTGCAGATGATGTGATTCTATATCTAGAAAGCCCCATAGTTGCACCCAAAAAGCTCTGTAAGCTGATAAACAACTTCAGCAATGCTTCAGGATACAAAATCAGTAAACCAAAATTACTAGCATTCCTACACACCAACAACAGCCAAGCCAAGAGCCAAATCAAGAACACAATCCCATTCATAATTGCCAAAAAAAAAAAAAGAATAAAGTACCTAGGTATACAGCTAACCAGGGAGGTAAAAAATCTCCACAAGGAGAATTACAAAACACTGCTCAGGGCTGGGCATAGTGGCTCACAGCTATAATACCAGCACTTAGGGAGGCTGAGGCAGGCAGATCACCTGAGGTCAACAGTTTGAGACCAGCCTGGCCAACATGGCAAAACCCTGTCTCTACTGAAAATATAAAAATTAGCTGGGTATAGTGGCATCCGCCTGTAATCCTCCCAGCTAGTCAGGAGGCTGAGGTAGGAGAATCACTTGAACCTGTGAGGCAGAGGTTGCAGTAAGCCAAGATCACACCACTGGATTCCAGCCTGGGCAACAGAGTGTGACTCTGTCTCAAAAATAATAATAAAAAATTTTAAAAATACTGCTCGAAGAAATCAGAGATGACACAAACAAATGGAAAAACATGCCATGGTTATGGATGGAAATAATATTATTAAAATGGCCACAGTGCCCAAAGCAATTTACAGATTCAATGCTATTTCTGTCAAACTGCTAATGACATTATTCACAGAACTAGAAGAAAACTATTTTAAAATTCATATGGAACCAAACGAGAGCCCGAATATCCAAGGCAATACTAAGCAAAAAGAGCAAAGCCGGAGGCATCACGTTACCCAACTTCAAACTATACTACAGGGCTACAGTAACCAAAACATCATGGTACTGGGACAAAAATAGGTACACAGACCAAAGGAACAGAATAGAGATCCAGAAATCAGGCTGCACACCTACAACTGTCTGATCTTCAACAAAGCTGACAAAAACAAGCAATGGGCAAAGTTCTGTGTTCATTAAATGGTGCTGGAATAACTGACTAGCTATACCCAGAAAACTGAAACTGAACCCCTTCCTTTATGTCGTATACAAAACTTAACTCAAAATGAATTAAAGACTTAAATGTAGAACCTAAAACTATAAAAGCCCTAGAAGACTACCTAGGCAATATCATTCTGGACATAGGAATGGGCAAAGGTTTTATTAAAAAGAAAAAAGCAATTGCAACAAAATCAAAAATTGACAAATTAAACTAAAGGGCTTCTGCACGGCAAAAGAAACTATCAATATAGTAAACAGACAACCTACAGAATAGAAGAAAATTTTTGCAATCTATCCATCTGACAAAGGTCTAATATCCAGCATCTATAAGAACTTAAATTTACAATGAAAAAAAAAAAAAGTTAAAAAGTGAGCAAAGGACATGAACAGACACTTCTCAAAACAAGACATACATGCAGCCAAAAAACATGTGAAAGAAAGCTCAGCATCACTGATCATTGAAGAAATCAAAACCATAATGAGATACTATCTCACCAGTCAGAGTGGCTACTATTAAAAAGACACAAAAAAATAATAATAACAGATGCTGGCGAGGTTGCAGAGAAAAGGTAATGCTTACAGAGTGCTGGTGGGAATGTAAATTAGTTCAACCATCGTGGAAAGCAGTGCAGCAATTCCTTACAGAGCTAAGAACAGAATTACCATTCAACCTAACAATTCCATTACTGGGTACGTACCCAAAGGAATATACATCATTCTGTCATAAAGACACATGCCTTTCTATGTTCATTGCAGCCCTATTCACAATAGCAAAGACATGGAATCAATCTAAATTCCCATCAATGGTAGACTGGATAAAGAAAATGTGGTACATCTACCCCATGGAATACTATGCAGCCATAAGAGGGAACAAGTTCATGTCCTTTGCAAGGACATGGATGGAGCTGGAGGCCATTATCCTTAGCAAACTAATGCAGGAACAGAAAACCAAATATCACATGTTCTTACATTTAGGTGGGAGCTAAATGATGAGAATTCATGAACATATGGAAAGGGACAACACAGGGGCCTACCTGAGGATCAAGGGTGGGATGAAGGAGAAGACCAGAAAAAATAGCTATTGGGTACTAGGCTTAGTACCTGGGTGACAAAATAATCTGTACAACAAACCCCTGTGACAAGAGTTTACCTATATTACAAACCTGTACTTGTACTCCAGAACCTACAATAAAAGTTTAAAAAAGATCTGCTTCATGTACATATGGACGATAGCCAATAATGAGCTGAAGCTGGTTGGTACCAACTTGTGAGAGACGATTTTTTGCATCTCTTTCCCACTTTCATGTGCAGTGATAGTGGCTCTTTAATAACTGTGTCTGGGGACTCTTCAACCATCCAGCCACCCAGTTTTCCACCCATCTGCCCATCTGTCCTTCCATACATCTATCCATTCATGCATCTATTCACCCATCCATCATCCATCTATCTATCCATTCAACTGCCCATACTTAAATCTCTATCTATACATCTACTAACTACATAAGAAGTTGGCAGCTTAAAAATCACTCCATGCACATTGGCAAATGGTAAAATTATGAGCTTCTTTTCTGAAAAGTCATGTATTAAGCATTCACCAGCACAACATTGGCAATAATCTAGTAATTACTCCCTTCCTCTGAACTGAGAGGTAGAATTTTGAGGGAGGATAAAGGGGAAAAATGGATACAAGTTTTATCCGTAAATCCTAGTGCAAAGTAAACAAACATTGTCATATAACTGAACTAAATTTTTTTTCTTTTCGGTCCCATTCTACCAAATTCTGGAGACCTAATCTCAATTTTCATCACCCTTCCCCTGGAGTTACAGCTAAATTTGACTTCATAATATCACAGTGTGGAACAGAGAAGTCATACAGCTGATCGCTGGAGGTATCAAATATCCATATTGGCATCTCACCTGTTAAATAATACTTATGCCCATCTTTGATTCCATTACTGATTTACTCAGGTCATTGTTGGCCACTTTTGCCATGTGGGAAATACTCTACTGCTCCTATCAGCTCTGGGCCTCAGTAAAACCTATGAGGCCAACTCAGAAACATCTGCCCACTCTCCACCAGACTCCTATTTCCCTAGGATTTACTTGGGAAATGTTGGTCACACAGGATTCCTGCTTGAGATTCCTGCTTCTCCGATTTGTCCGAGGATTTCTCCTCAAATAGCTTTCTCCATCTCTTGTAATATAGCAATATACTTTCCGTGGGATCCATCAGCATGAAATGATTTATTCTCTCTTATCCTATGAATGTTTCTCAGTTAGATTTTTAAAAAAGAAGCTTTTCTTTTATAGCACCATGAATTTTAGATTTCCTGAGTTCTTTAGCACCTGAATTTTTACAATTCAAAACTAAAGATTGAGATATCTTAAAAGGACCTTTTGTTTTCTTTTTGTTTTTCTGCTTTGTGTTTCTTGCCTGCAGTGAACGCTTCTGACTGTATGGGTGAAATGTTAAGAGGTGAAAGTAAAAATAAGTACAGAGAACTGCAAGTGCATTTGATAAAACTTCAAATAATCATATCCTACACATTCGCTTTAACACATTCTCTTGTAAGACAAAGGCAGAAATCTCTTAAAATAATCACATGGTTTATATTTCATAGGTGGTAGTAAAGTCATGTGAGGGATTATGAACAGAATTTGGGCAGGAAGCAAGTGAACTGGTAAGAATTAGGTCCAGGAACATCTAACGTAAAATACGATCTGACACCTGTGTCACTGAGGGATAGTTAAGGAGACAAGAATAGCTGCATGCATTAGAAGGCAGAACAAACAAAACAACTCATTTTTGTTTTATATATTCCACATGTAATCTCCTTACCTTTTTCTCCCAGATCCTTGAAATGTAGAGTGAGAGAATAGGTCTCAGGATGCAAATAAAAGTTAAGTCTTTTTTACCTTTCATTTTAAAAACTGGCATTGGAGGATTTTATTTATATACAATTAAAGTTGTGAGACATCATAGAAGTTCATTAAATGGTGAAATTCAGTAATGTATTTAAGAGGTCAGAATATCTTAAATCAAATTTCTCCCCAATATCTCCCTTTTTTGAAAAATGTATTCACATTCTACTGACATCAGATTCACAACTTTTAGTGCCCTTTCCTAAACATTCTCAATAAATTCACAGATTATTCTAACTTCCATAACCTTACAAGATGATAATCATTGTAAATGTGAGCTTAATATGTTATTTCACTTCCGAAAGAAAATATCACATAGAACATTCTAAATGAAAGAACTGATCCTAATCCCATACTATTCCAAAAGGTGGATGCATTCAAATACATCTGTTAAACTTTCTCACAAAGACAAATTATGCAAGATTTGGCCAAGGAAGGACAAAAAAATATAACATGGAAAATCCCCCATGATTACAGTGTTTCTCTAGAGCATGTTTATTTTTAATTTATGACTTTGCACCTTCCATAAAAACTATTGGGAAGAAGTTCTTGGAGGCACACCTACTCTTTTGAATGCAAATCTGTAAATAACAGAATACATTCCAGGAAAAATTATGGGACAATACACCTTACTTCAATTAACTTCAAGACTTTCATTAACTCATGGTAGGAATGTAAATTAGTCCAAGCATTGTGGAAAACGACTAAAAATAGAACTACCATTCAACCCAGCAATCCCGTGATCAGGTATATACCCAAAGGAAAATAAATCATTCTACTAAGACAGCACCTACACTCATATGTCACAGCACTGTTCACAAAAGCAAAGTCATGCAATCAACATAGGTGCCAATCAATGGTGAAGTGGATAAAGAAAATGTGGTACATTTATGCCATGGAATATTATACAGTCATAAAAAAGAATAAAATCATGTCCTTTGCAGAAACATGGATGTAGCTGTGGGTCATTATCCTAAGAGAATTAATGCAGAAACAGAAAACCAAATATCGCATGTTCCCACCAATAAGTGGGAAACAAATATTGAGTACATGTGGACATAAAGATGGGAATGACGAACAGTGGCGACTCCAGAAGCAGGAAGTGAGAAAGGGAAGCAAGGGCTAAAATCTTTCTATTGGTACTATATTCACTATCTGGGCGATAGCATTAATAGAACCCCAAACCCCAGCATCACACAATATTCCCTTGTGACAAACCTGAGCATGTAAATCCTGAATTTAAAAATCTAAATTGAAAAACTGACAGATAAGTTTATGGATATTGCTATTATCAAGTTATCTTAGAAAAAATATCTACGTTGGATCTTAAATACACAGGTTTTGCACATCAGTTATAGAAACTGGAGGTTATATTACTCCAACCCTGTAACTCTTGGCAAAGACTAACTCTTACATCTTAAAATGGCAGAGTAGCATTAACTTCAAGCTGAATAGCATTCAGAAGATAACCATGTTTGTCTTATAAATTCTGTGAGTCTTGTTAAATATTTACTTACTTATTATCAATGCTTATAAAGCAATTAAAATTCTTTCTGGCACATAATATGTTATTACTGATTTAAACAAATTTACTGGTTAAGAAGAAAATGTGGCTTTGGAGACAAATCTGGCTATCAATCCCAACATGTTCACTTGATAGCTGTGTGAATTTAAACATATTACATGAAAATTTTTAGACATCAGTTTCATCTGTAAAACAGGTATAAATTCATATGGACTGTAAGATTATTGCAAGTGTATAAAATGTGTGTGTAAAAGAACAGGGTGGTCAACCCAGACTAAGTACTAGCTCAACACTAATTCTATCTTATCTTGTTTCCCTTCTGTTGTGGAACATAAAAGTCATGTTGAGAAAATGACAAAAACACAAATTTTATCCATCATTCAGCTCTAAAAATCTACTTTGAAGTACTTGTTTAGCCCACCTTTTCTAGACAATAGAGCATGAGGCAAAGCTTGAGTACTGATGCTTGACCAGGAAATGAAAGTAGCAAAAAGACACATGAGATAACAAAGAATGGGAAGTAAATACGTGATGCATTAATCAGTGTTCTTGCTTTATGGAAAGACGCAAGCCTTCTCTGTTACTTGCAAAATTAACAGGCCCCAGATTGACATCATGCCCCAGAATGAACATTAGAAAGAAAATGGAGAGGGACTTTACCTGTCTGCTTCTACCATCTTTCATTGGGCAATATTTGTGCACGGGGAGTTCCAGGTTTTATGTGACAGTTAAGACAATGGAACTTCCCAGATGGTCATGAGGAGTCGGTCTCCTCCAATAGCAGCTGAAGTTAATCAAAGGGCCAAGGTCTCTAGAGACAGGTTAACTTGCAAGAATTTGAAGCAACATGTAAGAGGTGTGAAATAATATATCTATGGTTACCACCATCTTGTCTTCAAATTTTGCTTGTCATGACACCAAATTCCTTTTTCCAAATCCTCTTAACTCTTATTGTTTAAGACATGGATGAGAGAGGTCATCAAACATCAGAAATGTCTTTGCAGAGATGTCACAGCACAATCTGCGGCATAAAAATGACAAATGACTTGGAGCATCAAAACTAGATATTAATCTTTCAGTCTCGTCCACCACAGATTCATAGGCCCTGGGTGATAGGTTACAGTGGTGCATACTTGGTAACACGTAATTGTATATTTATCCTAAACCTTCAAAAGAAGTTTATGGTGAGCAGAAATTGGAAAGTTTCGCCCTAGAGGCATGCTTCAGAAATTCTTGACTTCTGGAAAAATATGAAATGTCTCAACCTCATTTTATACCTAATCTCAAGATGCTATGTTTGAGTGATAAACTACTGGGGTGTCAGTAACCTTCTGGTATTCTTTAACCCAGCAAAACTATAAGAAAATGTACTTGATTGAACTCTGAAGTCAATTACTGCTTGATTTTCTGAAAATGTGTCATGAAGAACATCGTAATGCCTCAGCACATCTTTTTACCGCTAGGTGAAGAAGGCAGTCGGTAAGTTACATTTTGAGAAACAAAGGAAAAACATAATAGAATAACTTGTGAGAAATGCTATTTCATTTTTGGTCTAACTAACTCAGTATTTTTTAGGAACCTACTCTCCTTTGGTAAAGATAATATAAGCAGAGTTACAGTTACATAGAAGTTACACTGGAAATTCTAGTTCCATGTATTCAATACATTCAAGTGTTATAAGACTCTCATAAATCTTTACATAAATTCATCTATTTGTTTATATAGTGAAATTATTTATTTTTGGTAAAATATTATAAATACCCATTTAATAAGATATCTGATTATCTTGGTTCCACCACTAACTAGCTGAGAAATTCTCAGCAAATTATAATACCTTGCCACTCTGTTCCTTGGTTTCCTCATCTATAAGATGGAGATAATAACAGTTATTTTGATGATTGATAGAGTTAGTTGTGGGGTACTTAGACAAGTGCTGAGCATCTGTCAAGTGTTCAAGTTAGGTATTGTTTTTATTATTTAGCAGCAACAGCAGCAGTAGTATAAAGTCATATAGTGCAGAATAGTTCAAAGAACAAAGTCATAAATCACACTAAATTCACCATAATCATGATTAACGATATTTTAATATTATTTTGCATTTCTCTACACATGCACACAGATAAAATATATGTGCATAGAAAAGTACATAGAATTGAAATAGTCTCTCAAAATTAAAATAAAAATATTTGGTAGCTAATGAAACAAATGCTTTTGCTTTTTCAAAGGAAATTCTGGAGTGGCAGGTTTAGAGAATAACTTTTTTTCCAGAAATTAATTCAGTTTCTCTCAATACTTCTATTGTGCCCCTACTAGCTTTCTTCACTTATATCTGCTATAATATCTGTAATATTATATGTAATTAATCTTCATCCATAAATCATTATTTTGAAATCTTAGAGTTTCCCTTTTGCCTACGAGGAAACACAAGTGGATACATTGAATACGTTTTGTTTTACGATAATATTTTTTAATTTCTTAGTGTTAATTTTGAGCACAGTAAATCTCTTTGCATTCTTCAACAATTTCAATGGGATAAAAGGGTCCTAAGACAAAGAAGATTGAGAAATATTGATATAAACAACTTCTATGCTGAAACAGGCATCTTAGATGCCATAGATAGGTCTTAGATAAACATACAATATAAAATAATACGGCTGGGTGCAGTGGCTCACGCATGTAATCCCAGCACTTTGGGAGGCCAAGGTGGGTGGATCACAAGGTCAGGAGATCAAGACCATCCTGGCCAACACAGTGAAACTCCATCTCTACTAAAAAAAAAAAATACAAAAAATTAGCCGGGCATGGTGTCAGGTGCCTGTAGTCCCAGCTACTTGGGAGGCTGAGGCAGGAGAATGGCATGAACCCAGGAGGCAGAGCTTGCAGTGAGCTGAGATC
>NC_037672.1:104000281-104027692 GCF_003255815.1 Theropithecus gelada | reverse complement strand
AAAAAAAAAAAAAAAAAATATATATATATATATATATATATAAAAAGAGGGCCCACTATGATCAAAGATGAACTCAAAATGTTGTACAAAACTAGAGTTAATAAGAAATGCTAAAGGTAGTATCAAAAGTCTCTTGTAATCATTTCAAAAAAATAAAAATTATAAGCACTTTGCCTGGGGGAGACGGTCTAAAGGGAAATAGAGACAAAGAAAAATCATGTCAACATTTTGAAATTTACATTTACAATTTAACAAACTAACTCCTATGTTCATTGGGCCTATTCTGGACCAAGGGAAATACTGCCTATTTCCGTATCACAGAAAGGTGTTGTTATGGAATATTATGTCCTCTTAAGACGGTGGAGCAGAGAGAATCCTAAAAAAGGGGAGACAGACACAAGTTATATATGCATAAATGTCTATCTTGTTTTTTGGTTCTAACACATGTAATCTTTTCGGTAGCTCAGAAAGCTGAAGAATATTAGAGTAGAACTGCTAAAAATCAATGTATCATGTTAAATAGTAATCTATTAGAAAAAAATTTGTTTTTTTAAATTTGAGTGTAAAACACTTTTAATTTAAACATACCTTTATGACAAGGGTTCTTAACTTGGATCTTATGATTAAATTTCATATGGTCTATGAACACTTCAGTTACCTAAAACATGTTTGTGTAAGAATATGTGGGCACTTTATGGAAAGGCAGACCATAACATTTATCAGATTCTCAAGGAAGTTTGAGACTCAGAAAATATTCTTAAAATACTGCTTATGGCTATTTAATTTGTAAAATAACACTCAAATGAAATGACAAAATATGTATAGTGCAGCATTTGTTTTAATTCTGTCTTTGGGGTAATTAAAATAAGATTCAAATTTAAGAAATGGTCTGCTATGGTTTGAATGTCCTTCCAAAATTCATGTTGAAATTTGGTTGCATTGTGACTGCATTAAGAGGTGACACCTACAAGAGGTAATTAGGTCATGAGGACTGCACCTTCATGAATGATCAGTGCTGTTATTGCGGTAATGGTAAATTATTGCTAAAGTGGGTTCCTGATAAAAGAATGAGTTCAGCCCAATTTCTCTTCTTCCTTCCTCCTCCTCTTCCTCTTCTTCCTCCTCCTCCTCCTCCTCTTCTTCTTTTGATATAGGGCCTCACTCTGTCACGCAGGCTGGAGTGCAGTGGCAGGATCTCGGCTCATTGCAACCTACACCTTCTGGATTCAAGCAATTCTCTCTGCCTCAGCCTCCCAAGTAGCTGGGATCACAAGTATAGGCCACCACGCCCAGCTAGTTTTTGTATTTTTAGTAGAGATGGGGTTTCACCATGTTAGCCAGGCTGGTCTTGAACTCCTGACCCTAAGTGATCTGCCTACCTCGGCCTCCCAAAATGCTGGGATTACAGGCACATGAGCCACCGCACCTGGCCCCTCCATTTTGTATGCTCAACTTGCCTTTTCTCCTCCTGCCATGGGATGATGCAGCATAAAGGCCCTTACCAAATGCCAGCACCATGCTCTTGGACTTTCCAGTCCAAGAGTCATGAGCCAAATACATTTCTGTTCATTATAAATTACCCAGTCTGTGGTATTGTTATAGCAGCAGAAAAAAAAAAAATGGATGACATAGTCCTTGATGCTTATATCTCATTTACACATGTATATCTGTATAAGGTTATGAAAATCTCATTATAAATGTCCTACATAATTCATTTTAGTGAATGTTTACATTTCAGAGTTGTCAGTTTTGAAAATAAGGTAAGGGAATAGTGCATATCGTTTAACTGAAGATAATTCATATCTGTCTAATGTTCACCTTACAAGAAAATGTTTTAAGATAACGAAAAACAACTAATTAAGTGAATAGGACTTATGATAATGTGTCTTCTATTAAAGTCTAAGTATTTCTTTCTAAAACTTTGTATGTATTCTCTAAACCCAAAATGGGTGTCTCCTGTTTCAGCTTCAGACTACAGTCAAATGTTCCTCTTTTTACGCTAATGGGGAATTAAATTGGAAAGCACCAAATGGCATTTTTGAACACAGAAGAATCAGATATTACTAAGAAAAATGAACTTATTTTTATAACTATGTGAATATGTCATTTAAAACTTGGATAATAGTTATTATTCATGCTAAATTGGAAAACCAAATAGCATGTTTGATTTTGTCAATCTATGCTACAGAATATTATAATGAGGTAAGAAAAACCCTACAAAGTTTGGAGAACATATTTTTCAGTAATGGAGTCAACTATATAACAAAAAATTTCAAATAAACAGGGACTTTAATAAGAGGTTTATTTTCTCTCATGTAAATGAAACCCAGAGATACAGGCAATCGAAGACTAATTAGTTGACTACACAAAATAGTTCAGCAGTTCGGTTCCTTCCAGCTTTCCCATCTGCCACCTCTAGGGTGTGGCCCTTGCTTCATATTTCAAGGGTGGCTGCTCTAGTACTCTAGGCAGCTGAATGACGACCGAAAGAAAAAGGGTATCAGTCCTCTCCTTTAAGAGAACTTAGCACAAGTCTCACACATCTTCAGTTTTATATTCATTAGCCAGAACTCCATAATCTCCAGTGGTGGTAAGTAATATGTTCACCCACAAATGTTCACCCCTAATCCCTGGAAAATTTGAATGTATTAAGTTTCATGGCAAATAAAACTTTGCAGCTATAATTAAGGTCACAGACCTGAAAACAGAGAATCCTGGATTTTCCAAGTGAGCCCAATGTAATCATTTGAGTCCTTAAAGCAAAGAACTTTCTCCAGCTGTAGGTAAATGAGAACATCAGCATAAGGGGAAGTCAGAGAGATTCCAAGCATAATTCAACACCTATACTTTTGTTGACCCTGAGATATCAGGACCTACATAGCAATGACCAGAGAGAAGCATCCAGTTGCCAATGGCAGCCCACAGCTAACAGCCAGCAAGCAAACAGAAGTCTCAGTCCTACCCCAACTCAAGAAACTCAACTTTGCCAAAACCTGAGTAGACTTCAAAGCAGGTTCTTTCCAGAGAGGCTTCTAATAAAAACCTAGTTGTTGGCACTTCGATTTTGGCCTTGTGAAACTCAGAATAGAGAAACCAGCCAAATGAAGTGGGGAAGGCCACAGAGCAAGGTGTAGGAAGAGGAAGAAATGTGTATGAAAATTAACTATGACTCTTGCTATTCCAAGAGAACTATTTTCCCTTTAAATTTAAATTAGTCTTTCAGAGTTTTGTCTATATGTGTACAGGGCTTTTTCTACATGCATACCATATGTTGACACCAATGTACACTATTATTTTTACATGTAACATTATATGATAAACATTATTCTGTGTCTGTTAAATAGTTTTTACAATTACCACTTGGTGAATTCCTTTCCAAACTAGCATATGCTTCGTGTTAGGAATGAATTCTCTGAGCTTCATGGTCTTATATGATAATCTTATACAATTGTCTTACAGCCTTCATTGTCTTATTATAAAGTGAAGGTCATTGATTGTTATATATGCATGTATTCATCTGTCCTCACACTGCTATAAAGAGCTGCCCGAGACTGGGTAATTTAGCAGGAAAGAGGTTTAATTGACTCACAGTTCCATATGGCTGGGGAAGCCTCAGGAAACTTATCATCATGGCAGAAGACGACAGGGAAGCCAGGCACGTTCCTCACAAGGCAGCAGGAGGGAGAAAGAATACAGGAGGAACTACCAAACACTTATAACACCATAAGATCTCGCGAGAACTCACTCAATATGGCAAGAACAGCAAGGGGGAAACCACCCCCATGATTCAATTACTTCCACCTGGTCTCTCCATTGACATGTGGGGATTATGGGGATTACAATTCAAAATGAAATTTTGGGTGAGTGTACAGCTAAACCATATTAACGGGCAATAAGTGTGTGGTAAGTGTGTCAGTCTCTTCTCACGCTGCTAATGAAGGCATACTGGATTCCCTTATAAAGGAAAGAAGTTTAATGGACTCACAGTTCCAGGTGGCTGGGGAGGCCTCACAATCATGGCAGAGGACAAAGGAAGAGCAAGGGATATCTTACAAGATGGCAGGCAAGAGAGTTTGTGCAGGGGAACTCCATTTATAAAACCATCAGATCTCATGAGACTTATTCAACCACCATGAGAACAGTTTGAGGGAAACCACCTCCATGATTCAATTATCTACACCTGACACTGCCCTTGACACATGGGGATTATTACAATTCAAGGTGAGATTTGAGTGGGGACACAGGTCAAATCATATCAGTAAGAGCTTGGGTTTTGGAATTAGACAAATTTGGCTTTGAGTCTAGGCTCTGCCATTCAGCAGCTATATGACTTTGGGCACTTTGTTTAACCTTTCTAATGTTGTTTCAACTGCAATTTAGGAGGAAAAACTGGTATTCAAGTCATAGAAAAATTGTAGGAATGGCGTAAATTCACGCATATAAAGCAATTGATCACAGTGTCTGTAGTATTTAATGAACAGCAGTCTAAGATAAGTAGTATATATTCTACTTAAGAACTATGCACCCTCCAAATCCCATACTTAAAGCATTTCATAATTTAAAAAGTAAAAATTGAAGGGGGGGAAGACCAAATTAAATCCCATTCTCTTCATAAGCCATTCCTGGCCACATTAGGCCTGAGGTAACACACCTGCTTCCTGCCTTTCATTGGCCTAGCCTCTGCTATTTGGCATTATCATTCATCCTCATCTGAGTAGATCATACCTCTGCAGAAAAATGTCAGCTACCTAAGGCCAGAATACTATTTTGCCTCTTTGTGGCTCAATACAAGAAGATGTCATCACTGTTGGTCTGTCACATCTCAAAGCAATATCTTCTTTATCTAGTGTTTCCATGCTGATCTGGCTGCTGGCATTGCTTCCAACTCGGCTCATCCTCCTTAGACTCTCTAACTGGGTTTTATAGATTGTCTCATCTTCCTTGGCCTGTACATCATCTTTACGCATCTTCTAAATTTAATGTTAAGAACATTTGGATTTAAAAAAGAAAGATTGTGGTGGAAGAAAATGTAACTTTGAGTGGAGGATACAGTATTTCAAACACTAAGTGGATAAATAAATTTAAAACCTTTGTTTAAATTTATTTTCCATTGTATTTATTTAGTTACAAGTCCTTTGCCGAAGGAGTTTTAAACACAAACATATTTGAAACCAAGACTTTTTAAACATATGTGCAGGCATTATCCAAATCTATGCAATAAGCCTTAGCCCCAAAATCAGCCAATTTCTCTAGGTTTGGCAGCTTTCAAAACTGATTTTTTATGATAGGGCCCAATGGAATAACAAACTTCGTTGTGTTTGACAGGTTTACCACTCAAGTCCCACGCAAATCAACCTCCACTGACACAAAGATTGAAAGAAACCCATTTTGACGACCACGGGAGACTCAAATGAAATTCAGGCAGAACAGAATCTCTGTACATTACTACAGACAACCTGAAAGTACCATTTTTCATAAGTCAAGCTTCATGCTGGCAATAGTTTCAGTTAGCCATACTTTATTGTGCTGTTGCCAAATCAAAAGTTATTACTTTTTAACTTGCTGGGCCCTTAACACCCACAGCTCCTAATAGGGAAATATTCAGCTGACCACCATTTAGGGAATAGAGGCATAGAATATAAAATCATAAGTGTTGAACAGGGATAGTGTGAAATCTCAGCATCATTTTAAACCTAATTACACTTATGAGTTATAGATGGTTTCTAAACTGGTGAAAGCTTTATTTGCGGTATTTAGAGCTTGCTTAGGAGAAAAATAATATCTGATTAAAATTGAATTTGTAAAGCTCAACCTCAAAAGCTTATGCTATGGTAAACCACAGACCAAGGAAATTCACTGAAATTAAGCCTCATCGTGTTTTTCAGGGCAGAGCATAAGAGATATCCTAGTGGGATATTGAGGGAGGGACATGTCATGCTGGTTACCATACCCATAACTTCTATTGTTAGGGAGACCTTTCTTCTGATTAGGATGAGTAAAACATCTGATCAACGGATTAGCACAATTACAAACTTGGGAGACTCTGATCATAAAAGAGAAGTATAAAAAACAGGTTAATTCTAAAAAGAGTAGGAACTTTCTTTAGACCCTTAACAAACCAGCAGAATAAAGTTGTTTGGAGCAGTGCCTACTTCTCTCCCTGTTGAATCCTATCTTTGCTTCCAACACAAACCAGTGTTGCCTCTTCTGTAAATCTTTTCCTGACAGTCCTCATGGCAGTGTATTCTACTATCTCTTGGCTCTCCCATTACAGCCAAACTTCCCATATTCTCCTGAGTGAGGTCTGTTTCCCCTGTTTAATTCCCAGCTTCCTAAGGGCAAAGAACGAGACCTGTTATCTTTAAATGCCCCAACACGGTACCTAGAAAGTAGCAGCAAGATGCCGGAATCGAATTGACTTCTCCCCTTACGGGTCTCTCCTTCGAAGTCCACCAGATGGCAGCAGTGCCGCCTTCAACAGAAGTGGGTTTTATCGGTATCTTGGCCTCTGCTCATTAATAAAGGCACTGCTGCATCCCTTCTTCTTCCTTCCTCCACGCCTGAGCCATCAACTCCTGGACATTAATTCACAACGGTGTGTATGCCAACAATTTATGAGTCTTTCTGATTTGCAACTCTCTGTGTAATTTTCTGAAAACTGGAAGTGGAAATTTTGAAATATAATAATCCCCATGTCCCCCCCTTCCCACTAATACACACATTTTGAAACACATGGCATAATTGCTATTAACATAATAGATCACACACATGTGATGAGTAAATCATGTTCTTGGTTGGGGATAAATGTTCTCCATTCTTCCTGTTTCCATCTGGGGAGGCTTTGACTAGAAAGAAACTCTCAGCCTTCCTGTCTACCCCTACTTACCTCTCCCTGTGAGAGAAGAATCCATTGATTTGACTAGTGAATGTCACCGAGCAAGTTCACCTCAGCCTTTTCCTCTTTCTCTCTCTTTCTGGAGCCATCTAACCAAGGGGCCTTAGCCTTCAAGTCTGCCCCATGCTACTTGGTAAACATCCTGACCTGTAAGGGAGTCTGCAGTAATAAGTGGCTTACACCAAATGACAGTGGTGAAATGTTAAGAAGCAATTGTAGATGCAAATCTAAGTTGCAAGCTTCATAGTAGATTTTGCTTAGTTATAAAGCTGGCATTTTAATCTCCATCTAACTGATTCATTGTCTATCCTTATAAAGGAAAAGAAGGCATTTTATTTGGTGTCCCATAAAACCTCAACAAATGGTACTTAAAACTGCCTTACATTTTAATCTCAAGAAAAAGAAAAAAATTACTTGCCTTTTTTTTCAAGCCTAAGTGTTTTCTGTTGTTTGATGGCCAACATTTAAACTAATATGCTTTAAAATCTCTTACTTTCAATCATTAACTGCTTCATCAAATGCTGATCTTAAATAACATTAAACAATAAGTCCCCCAAATTATGTTTTTTTAATGCAAATAATTGGAATAAAATATCAGTTGACATAAGTAGCTACAGCCTTCACAACAAAATAAATTTTTGTGAGCCTGATAACTCACTGATCCTCATGGATATTTTTATTCCTTCCAAAAGTGGTTTACCTTACTTTTCAATATTTGGTTAATGAATTGAAACAAAGCACACTAATTTACCTCACTTAATAAGATACACAAAAGCATTTATCTTTCTTGACTAACCAACTCTGATAGCTTCATATATGCTGTATTTCTTAATGAGGACTTGAGCACCTCATTATTTCAAAGCCCTAGAGTAGTCCTAAATATTTTTAAAATATACCTTGACATTTTTAGTTGCTAATCAATACAGCTGATTGTTCAGAAGAGCTAATGGGATGGGGCAATGATGTATACATTTTATATTTTAAAGTCAAAAAATTTTCTTTTTGGCCAGGCGCAGTGGCTCATGCCTGTAATCCCAGCACTTTGGGAGGCTGAGGCGGGTGGATCAACTGAGGTCAGCTTGAGACCAGCCTGACCAACATAACGAAACCCCATCTCTACTAAAAATACAAAAATTAGCCTGGTGCAGTGGCGCATGCCTGTAGGTCCCAGCTACTTGGGAGGCTGAGGCAGGAGAATTGCTTGAACCCGGGAGGTGAAAGTTGCAGTGAGACAAAATTGTGCTACTGCATTCCAGCCTGGGTTAACAGAGCAAGACTCCATCTCAAATATATTCGCTCCATGATATGATTTAGGTTTTAAGAGGCTCACTATGGCTAATTTGTTGACAATAGACTCCAAAAGACAAGAATAGAATGAGACCTGATCAGGGATTCTAGTAACTCAGCAGAGCAGGTAAGAAATGGGCAGATTCTGAATATATTTTAAAATTAGGGCTAACAGGATTTCCTGAAAGATTGGATGTGGGGTGTCAAAGAACAAATGTCACTAAAGATGATTTTCAAGTTGTCATGAGCAACTATCATGATGGAGTTGCCTAAACTGAGATTAGTGAAGGTCTACAGAGAGGTGAGGAATATCAGGAGTTGAGTGTGAGGCATGTGGAGTCTAAAAGATATTGCTGGATACAGGAATATCAGGTCTGGACAACAGATGGTCCTACAGGTATGAATATGGATAATATTTAACACTGTGAATATAAAGAGGAAAATAGAAAGAACATAATATTTCAAAATTAAGAAGTCAAGAAGAGGATCCAGCCAAGAAGACTGAGAAGTAGCAACCAGGAAGATGGAAAGAAAACAAAAAGAATATGATACCTTGGAAACCAAGTGAAGACAGTTTATTAAGAAAGAGGAAGTGATCAAACGTATCAAATGATGCTGACCAGCCAAGTAAAAGAAGGTTTGAGAACTAACTATCAGATCATGGAGGTTATTGGTAACCTTAAGAAGAGCATTTTTTTTTTTAACTCAACTGGGAGAAAAGCTTGATTGGATCAGATTAAGAGAAAGGGAGAAGAATTAGAGACAAAGAATACAGATAATTCCTTTGCTCCAAAGAGGATCCAAGAAGTGGGGTGATAGGCGAAGTGAAAAACAGGTCAAGATAAATATTTTTAAGATAAAAGAAAAATTGCATATTTACATATCCATAAGAATAATTCAGTAGAGTGGGAAAATCTGGTGATAAAAGGAGAAGGGAATATTGCTAGAGATGGCCTTGACTATGCTAGAGGGAATAGGATCTAAAGGGGGAAGAATATGAGGCTGTTAATTGATCTGAATTTTCATGAGGGCAATAGAGTGCAAGGGTTTCAGGAGTTGAGGAATCGGGGAGGGCGGCACACAGGGTAAAATGGAAATATACAGAGCCTGTGTGGCAGTTTCTGTCAATTTTTCAAGCTCTACTTATATAAGTATAAACATTCCACTCTACATTGAGTGTTTAGCAATTGATTACCCAAAGTCAAGATTATCCAAGATTTTCCATTCCACTGCTTACTCTGATCTCCCAGGAATTGCTAAGGAAAAGAATAAAATGAAAAGTCCCTATCAATTTGGACATTTTAAGCAGATCATCACACTAAAGTTGGATAATGATAAGATGCTATTTACAAAATACATTAGAGATTTTCTGAGGATTTTACTTCCCTCTGTTATTCACATTTTCCATTGCCATGACATTTTTAATTTTCATGTCCGTGTAGAGTTCTATGAATGTGCAACTCAAAATTATAGTTTCAAACAAGAGCAAAGTATGTAGAAATCTGAGATCTTTGGCAAAGCTAAAAGAGAAGCAAGTTCCAGTTATTAATTATAAAAAACTAATGTGTTCATAATGACTGACTTTATGACAATTAAGCACATTTCTTCTCATGAAAACAAGAGACTTGCTGATGCAATGGAATATTATGTGGCCTTAAAAGAAGGGTATCTGTGTATCTCCACCTGAAAACATTTCCAATATTTCCTTGGTGAAAAAGTTTGCTACAGTAACATGTAAAGTATTATATCAATATAAGATTAGAGAAAAAGTCAGATAACACTCCTAGAAGAATATTCAACAAAATATAAATGACCCCTCCTAGTGGTGGAAATTCTAGTGGTTGCCTTACTCCCCACACTTTTCCATACTGTTTAAATTATCTGCAATATTATCTTTATAATCAGGAAAAAATATCTAGTAAAGCCATTATTATTTTGAATAATAAAAGAGACAACAATCAAAAATATAACTAAGTTATCACATGGTTATGTATAGTTCCAGCTATTATCACAGAGCATAGACTTAAAATGCTAAATGCTAACCTTAATTCTATTACTCTCTTGCTTGTGTGACTTCAAGCAAATAATAGTCATTTGACTATCTTCTCATCGCAGAAAAGATAACAGTGATTACACCCGGGTGTGGTGGACTTATTAATCAGTACTGAAAAGCAACTTTCAAAAAAAAGATGTCAATAATTTTGAAGATTTTGTTTACATTTTTAGATAAAAGTCTGTTTTTTTCCAAGAAAAAAATTCAGAACTTTAGAGATTTTCAACTCCAAAAGCCAAACTCTACCCTCAGTTATGTGTGTGCAATTAGTTGCATGTGCATAATTGAGGGCAGAATTTGGCCCATAAAATTTAAAATAATCTGGAAATTCTTAAAATCTGGAAAATATTACAATCTGTTTGATAATATAAATTATGAAATGACCTAATTCAAATGGGCTTTGAGGTTTAAAGAAATGGTGTTTTCACTTATGTGAGAAAGTTTACAAAAAAATCATTTAGCCCAATCTAGAACAGACAATTCTTAAAGATAAGAGGGAGGAAAATATTAGCACCAATCTTTCCTCAGAGTCACAAAGATCATGTCTATAGGTGAGTTTGTGTACCTTTGTCATTAATAAATGCCTCATGCAACAAAAGATAAAATGGAGAGGAGGGGAGAGAAACAGTCTGTGTGTGATAAACTCCACAGAGATTTCATAACTGAGGGTTTTGCATGCATCTGGTGCACTTTTAGTATCTAAAAATCCCTCTGTCCTGCACTCACTCTTGGAGTGAGCCCTCTGCAAATGGATTCTTCCCTAAGTTATCTGTCAAGGGAAAACTCAGCCCAATCAAAGTAAACTTTCATTTCAGCTTTTGTTTCTACTTCAGTTTCCTTTTTACATGTCATCTAAACAGGACCACCATAGTTTTGCTTCCAATAATTTCTAAACCCACTTTTAATTTTTCATTTTAAAAAGAAAATTGAACACAGTAAATTAAGCTCCATATACCTACATCTTTACCATATTCTGAATTTTTTCTTTCAATGCCACATTTTAAATTCTGACATATCCTTTTTATCCTTGCCACATCACTGAGCGGAAGGTTGTAGCAGAGAAATAACAGAAACCACAACTCCTCTCCCTCATTTCTGCCTTCAAGAAAAAATAAATAAAAAATACGGTTAGCTGTGCAATGTGCGTAAGGTTCATTCTTCTGGCTGTGTGTGCTGAACTATTTATCAACCCACAAACTATGATCTGTTTCTCCTTTATGGTCCTTTCAACACACACAAAAAAATTGGCACAGTTTATTTCTGCCCCTCAAGAGGCTCATCTGGATTATAACCACACTACCCATGGGATTAAACCACTTGTAAAACAGTGAAGTCCTTTGCATTTGGATCTCAAAACTTTGAAAACAACCTTAAGCTATCCCCATAAAAACACTAAAAGGAGCATTTTTGTGTGCTTTTCAGGCATCTTTACAAGTTCTCGTGAAACACTAAAAGTAGCCAGTTTGCATTTCATATGTTCACTATTTCTGCATAGCCTTGCCTATCACTATAGATATGGTCATAAAATCAGACGAGAATAGTCAAGGTCTTTCTAAATGTTCTTTATTTTGTGGGTCGCTGCACAAAGGCAAGGTGTTTCACAACTAAATATTAATAAAGTATCTTTCCTCTGTTTAAATAATCAAAGATAATGAAATTGGTAAGAGACCCTGGTGCCGCCCATCTCTCCCACCCAGTAAACCACAAAGCCTGCACTTTAGCTTAAACTTTTCAAGAGGCTGGTCTATTTTGTCAAAATCTAAACAATATCTCTTTCACATTTCTCAATCTAGAAATCTCCCTAATCTCCCTCTACTCCCTTTGAAGGTAAATTTCTAGTTTCACAGTGTAATCATTTTCTAGGGTTGTCATAATAAAATATCACATACTGGATGGCTTAAACAACAGAAATTTATTTTCTCACAGTCCTAGAGGCAGGAAGTCCAACATTAAGGTGCCGACAAGATTGGTTTCGTTGAGGCCTCTCTCCTTGACTTGTAAATAGCTGCTCTTCTGCTGCCTCTTCACATGGTTTCCCTTCTGTGCACAGGACCCTGGTATGATAGTCTCTCCTTATCCTTATCTATAGGGGATATGGTCTAAGACCCCCAGTGGATGCCTGAAGCCATGAATGGTAGCAAATATATACATACTGTTTTTTTTCTATGCATACATACCTATGATAAAATTTAATTTATAAATTAGGCACAGAACTCTTGGGCTTCGGGGACATTATTAAAATAAGAGTTATTTGAACACAAGCACTGCCACATTGAGACAGGTCATATTAGTCTGTTTTCACACTGCTGATAAAGACATACCAAAGATTGGGCAATTTACAAAAGAAAGAGGTTTAATGGACTTGCAGTTCCATGTTGCTGGGAAAACCTCAAAATCATAGCAGAAGGTGAGGAGGAGCAAGTCACGTTCTACATAGATGGCAGCAGGCAAAGAGAGAGCTTGTGCAGGGAACTTCCCACCCCTTATAAAACCATCAGATCTCATGAGACTTACTCACTATTATGAGAACAGCATGGGAAAGGCCTGCCCCCATGATTCAATTACCTCCCACTGGGTCCCTCTCAAAACATGTGGGAATTCAAGATGGGATTTGGGTGGGTACACAGCCAAACCACATCACAGCTGATGTGTTAACCATGACAGTCACTAGGTGACTAATGGGTGAGTACTGTCTATAGCATGGATACACTGAAGACAGGGATGATTTACATCCCCAGTAAGATGGGGCAGAACAGTGGAAGATTTCATCATGCTACTCGGACAGCAAGTAATTTGAAAGTTATGGAATGTTTATTTCTAGAAGTTTCCATTTAATATTTTCAGACTGCAGTTAACCATGGGTAACTGAAACCTCAGAAAGTGAAACCTCAGATAAGGTGGAATGACAGTAGTTCTCTCTCTTATACAGACACCAGTCTTACTGGATTAGGTCTCCATCCTAATGACCTCATTTTAATTTTATCAGCTGCTTAAAGACCTTATCTCCAAAGTTAATTACATACCAATTTACTGAGGGTTGAGACTTCGATATGTGAATCTGGGAGGGAACACACTTCAGTCCATAATATATAGCTTAACTTCTTTACATTTATATCACACATTCTCCTTCTTAGGAGTTGTGGCCAGGCAAACATCTGGTTAGGTATGTCTTGGGGAACTATACATTTTCAAAGTATGGGAGAGTTTGTATGTTGTTAATTAACAGTGCTTTTGAAATATTGCTTTTCATCAATATGTAGATTTCTTATCTTAAAGAATATGAAGTCAATAAATGCTTGACAAATTAAAGAATCATGAACTAATTAATGAAATAATAAATTGAGTAAATAAATTTGTCACTAGCATGGCAATTTTCAGTTGCAACATTCTATCATTCCAGTGGTTGTGATGTGATTTATAACAAAATGTGCTTTGTGTGGTTCTATAATTGTAAAGATTTATTTACTATAAGTACATCTCAAATAATTTTTTAATCCCCAGTAAGTTTTGACTGGGATAAAAAAAAAATTAATCCTTTACAGTATTGGTTATGATGGATTCAGTGATTCAATAATTCATGGATTAAATCACTAGCAGTTTTCCAAGGAATTCTGAGTGTTTCAGCTGGCCTTTACATGGAAGCATTCCCCAAAGTCCTGTTGTCAGCTTTCCTCTCAGTCACTTTTGCAGGCATTCTATTGATGACCTCGCCCATTCTCTCAGTTTAACTTTCACCTTTCTACAGATCACTTCCAAATCTGTATCTCTTCCTCAGTACTCAAGCCTACATTTCCAGTTGCCTGCTGGATTTCTCTGGAGTTCTGTAGGTACCTCACATGGAAACCATCTTCTCCTAAAAATCTGATTGTCATGTGAAGGAAAATATGATGATGTTCAGAATCAGACTGATATGGATTCCAACCCACAATAGCCCACATTTGCTAGTGGGTGACCTTGGACAAGTGAGTTCAACTCTGGGAGCCTTCAGTTAATCAATCACTCAATTAATCAATCAATTCATTAAAATCTGCCTTTCTCGTAGGATCACTGTGCAGATTAAATGAGATAATATATTAAAAAGCATGCGCTCAATAGATTTGAATGATATAAAACTAAGAAAGGGGGAGTGGCCAAGATTGCCAACTAGAAGCAGCTTATGTGTGTGGCTCCATGGAGAGGAATGGAAGGGGTGAGTAAATACAGCACCTTCAGTTGAAACATCCAGGTACATGCACTGGGACTAATCAAGAAAAAACTTGAGCCACGAAAATGGAGAAAAGTGAGGCAGAACATCAGCCCACCCAGGAGTGACACAGAGCCAGGGCAACCTCCCCTGCCCAGGGAAGTAGTGAGTGAATGTGTGAACCCGGGAAGGCAGGCTTCTCCCACAGATCTTTGCAACCCTTGGGTCAGGAGATCCCCTCGTGAACCCACTCCACCAGGGCGTTTAGTTTGATATACAGAGCTACATGGAGTCTCAGCAGAGCAGCCACTCAGGCACATGCAGAGACCCCAGGGTCCTTAGATGCCCAGGCTTTCCGAGCTTCCCAGCAAAAGTAGCTGCAACTCCAGCAAAGTGGAAGGTTACACCCCAGTACATACCATAGAAAAGCGACTGAATGCTGGGGGCTGCAGCAACAGTATACAGTCCTCCAGGATATGATCCGCTGGCTTGGAATTTCAGCCAGCCACCAGTAGCAGCATTGTACCTCCCTGAGACAGAGCTCCCAGTGGAAGGGGTGGGCCACCATCTTTGCTGTTTGGGCAACTTAGCCATTCCAGCCTTCGGGCTTTTGTGGCCGACTGCCACAACTACTACTTGAGACCTTCACTCCGCAGTTATTACTGTTACTACTCGACACCGTCATTACTGCAGTTACTACTGTTACCATTTGAGACCCTCACTGCAACTGAACGAAGGGACAAACATAGAAATGAAAACCAAGGGGAAAAGAAACTATTTTAAAGGAAAGGTAACATGGGGAGAAGAGAGCTCCCTGCTTCTAGTGAGCAAAGGCAGTCCCTGGGCTTCTACAGCCCTTCATATTTATTGGGTAACAAGAGCAAGGAGGAAGAGGTGATGATTGGTTAGCTGCTTAATTGAACACAGGTTCATATTTTCACTGACAGGCTTCAATTATGCCTAATCATAATAAACATTTGTGTGGCCTCCAACAGGCTTTGGAGTATCTGAAGCAACAGAGGCCTGAAGCAGACCACCAGCACAGCACAACTGCTCTATGAAAATGTGGCCAGACTGCTTTTTGAAGTGGGTGACCAATCTCTTTCCTCTTCATTGGGCAAGACCTCCCAATTAGGGTCTCAACTACCTCCTACAGGTACATTCAGGCCAGCAACAGGTCTGTGCCTCCCTAGGAAGGAGTTTCCAGAGAGAGGGGGGCAGGCCACTATCTTTTGTGTTTTTCAGCCTTCACTGCTGATACCTCCAGATACTGGAAAATGTGAGGTGACTAGGGACTGGAGTAGGCCCTCAGCATATTGCAGCAGCCCTATGGAAACTGGCCAGACTGTTAGGTGGGTGCACTTTCCCATGTCTCCTCAGCAGGCAGTTTCTCCAGGACTGGACCTCCAGCCCAGCCCCCACCAACCCCCAGGAGGGCTATCAAGCCAGTAGAAGCTCTGCAAGTCCCTCCCTAGACAGAGCCCCCAAGGGGCAACTGAAAGCCTCTCTACCACTACCTCAGAAATTCCCTTGCTACCCTCAGACTAATGAAAGAGTAAAGACCCTAAGTGCCTTATCCATACCTCCAACAAGGTGCAGTCAACCTAAGGAGAGGAGGCTAGTCTGTCCCTCAGATCCCAGCCACCCTCCACTGCTTGTCACCAGACAGGGAACCCCCAGCTTGGCCCACAGCCCGGTTCTTCCATCCTGTGCTGACTGCACTGAGCAATTGCTGACCTGCATATCCCTCGGGTGGAGTACCCAGAAGACAAGCAAAAGACCCTTGGCCACAACCACTACTCAAGTTCCTTCTTCTGCTTTCTCCAAGTTGGGAAAGGAACATAAACACTGAGATTGCCCCGGAGCTGCAATGGGCAGCCCGGGATTGCCAAGCCCTGATGTATAGCCAGCACTCAAAAAGGAGAGGAATCCACACTCTCAGAGCATTTAGAGGGAACATAGCTGTAACTGTGAGGAAACACAGGGGGGCCACACAACCAAGCAAGAGTCTGCCAACTGAACAATATGCCTAAGTGCCACCTACTAGATCACACCCCAAAGCTTCAACACCAAAAATACCTCACTAATATAATCCCCACTGAAACCAAAGACAAGAAGTCAGCTTCAAATAAAGACCCTGCACAAAGGCTTGGCCTGTGAAAAATCCAAAAAAGAAGTCTATTGACTATACTCAATCTACATTGCAATTAAAGGACCACCCAAACAGAGAGATGAAAAAGAAGTAACGCAAGACCTCCAGTAACTTGAGTGGCCAGAGTGTCATATGTCCTCTAAATGACTGTACCAGTTCTGCAACAAGAGTTCTTAACCAGACTGAGCTGGCTGGAATGACAGAAAGAGAATTCAGAATATGGATAGAAACGAAGATCATCAAGGTTCAGGAGATGATCTTCTGAAACAAAACCCAGTCAAAGGAAAGTAAGAATTCAATAAAATGATACAGGAGCTGAAGGACAAAATAGTGGGTCTAAAAAAGAACATAATGGGTCTGATAGAGCTGAAGGACACAATACAAGAATTTCACAATGCAATCACAAGTATTAACAGCAGAATAAACCAAGCTGAGGAAAGAATCTAAGAACTTAAAGACTGACTCGCTGAAAAAAAAAAAAAAAAAAGATAAAATAAAGAAAAAAGGGCCGGGCGTGGTAGCTCACGCCTGTAATCGCAGCACTTTGGGAGGCCGAGGCAGGTGGATCATGAGGTCAGGACATCGAGACCATCCTTGCTAACATGGTGAAACCCCATCTCTAGTAAAAATACAAAAAATTAGCCAGGCGTGGTGGTGGGTGCCTGTAGTCCCAGTAAAACCTCTGAGAAGTATGAAATTATGTAAAGAGGCCAAATCTATGCATCACTGGCATCCTTGATAGGGAGAGGGAGAAAGCAAACAAATCGGGAAACAGAATTTTAGAATATCATCCATAAAAACTTCCACAACCTTGCCAGAGAGGCCAACAGTCAAATTCAGGAAATACAGAGAGCTTCTACAAGATTCTACAATGGAAGATCATCCTCAAGATACACAATCATTGGATTTTCCAAGGTCAAAATGAATACTGGACATAAAACAATCCTCGACGAATGTATAAGAACTGAAGTAATTCCAAACACTCTTTCGGACCACGGTGCAATAACAATAGAAGTGAACACAATGAAAATCACTCAAATCCATCCCATTACATGGAAAGTAAACAACATGCTCCTGAATGAATTTTGGGCAAATCATGAAATTAGGGCAGAAATCAGGAAGTTCTCTGAAACTAATTAAAACAAAGACACAACATACCAGAATCTCTGGGACATAACTAAGGCAGTGTTAAGAGGGGAATTCATAGCACTAAACACTCACATCAGAAATTCAGAAAGATCTTGAATTAACAACTTAGCATCACAACTAAAAGAATTGGAGGAGCAAGAAAAAAATAAATCCCAAAGCTAGCAGAAGACAAAATATAACCAAAATCAGAGCTGAACTGAAGGAAATTGAGACACAAAAAAATTCAAAAGATCAACAAATCCAGGAATTCGTTTTTTGAAAAAAATAAAATAAAAAGATAGGCTGTTAGCTAGATTAATAAAGAAGAAAAGAGAGAAGATCCAAATAAATACAATTAGAAATGATGAAGGGAATGTTACCATTGGCCCCACAGACATAAAAATAACCATCAGAAACTACTATGAACACAACTCTATACACAAAAACTAGAAAATACAGAAAAGATGAATAAATTGCTGGACACATACACCCTTTCGAGACTGAGCCAGGAAGAAATTGATTCCTACTGAAACTATTTTTAAAAATTGAACAGGAGGGATTCCTCTCCCAACCCGTTCTGTGAGGTCAGCATCATCCTGACACCAAATCCTGATAGACACAACAACAATAACAAAAAACTTCCGGCCAATATCCCTGATAAACATCGATGCAGAAATCCACAACAAAATACTTGCAAACTGAATCCAGCAGCACATCGAAGCTAACCCAACACCATCAAGCAGGCTTCATCCCCAGGATGCAAGGTTGGTTCAACACACACAAATCAATAAATATGATTCATCACATAAACAGAACTAAAGACAAAAACCATATGATTACCTCAATAGTTGCAGAAAAGGCTTGTGATAAAAATCAACACTGCTTCATGTTGAAAACTATCAATAAACTAGGTATTGAAGGAACATACCTCAAAATAATAACAGCCATATATGACAGACTCACAGCCAACATCATACTGTTGAAAGCATTCCCCTTGAAAACCAGCACAAGACAAGGACACTGTTTTTCACCACTCCTATTCAACATATTAATAGAATTGGAAGTCCTGGCGAGTGCAATTAGGCAAAAGAAAGAAATAAAGGGCATCCAAATAGGAAGACAGAAAGTCAAACTAGCCCTGTTTGCAGATTACATGATCCTATATCTAGAAAACCCTATAGTCTCAGCCCAAAAGTTCCTTAGGCTGATAAACAACTTCAGCAAAGTTTCAGGATACAACATCAATGTATAAAAATCACTAGCATTTTTATACACCAAGAACAGCCAACCTGAGAGCCAAATCAGGAATGAATTCCCATTCACAATTGCCGCAAAAAGAATACAATACCTAGGAATACAGCTAACTAAGGAGGCAAAAGATATTTACAAGGAGAAGTACAAATCACTAGTCAAAGAAATCAGAGATGAAACAAACAAATGGAAAAACATGCCCTGCTCATGGATAGAAGGAATCAATATTATTAAAATGGCCATACTGCCTAAAGCAATTTACAGATTCAATGCTATTTCTATCAAACTACCAATAACATTCTTCACAAAACTAGAAAAATACTATTTAAAATTCATACGGAACCAAAAAAGAGCACAAATAGCCAAGGCAATCCTAAGCAAAAGAACAAAGCTGAAAGCATCACACTACCTGACTTCAAACTATGCTACAGGGCTACAGTAATGAAAACAGCATGGTACTGGTACAAAAGCAGACACATAGACCAATGGAAGAGAATAGAGAGCCCAGAAATAAGGCCACACACCTACAACCATCTGATCTTCAACAAAGCTGACAAAAACAAGCAATGGGGAAAAGACTCCCTATTCAATAAATGGTGCTGGGATAACTGGTTTGCCATATGCAGATCATTGCAGCTGGACCCCTTCCTTACACCATATACAAAAATCAACTCAAGATGGAGGCTGAGGCAGGAGAATGGCGTGAACCCGGGAGGTGGAGCTTGCAGTGAGCTGAGATCTGGCCACTGCACTCCAGCCTGGGTGACAGAGCGAGACTCTGTCTCAAAAAAAAAAAAAAAAAAAAAAAAAAAGACTTAAACCTAAAACACAAAGCTATAAAAATTCTAGAAGACAACCCAGGAAATACCATCCTGGACATAGGAGCGGGCAAAGATTTCATGACAAAGACACCAAAAGTAATTGCAACAAAAGCAAAAATTGACAAATGGGACCTAATTAAACTAAAAAGCTTCTGCACAGAAAAAGTAACTATCAACAGAGTAAACAGGCATCTCACAGAATGGGAGAAAAGTTTTGCAAACTATGCATCTAACAAAAGTCTAATATCCAATATCTATAAGGAACTTACATTCTCAAAAGAAATGCAAACAATCCTGTTAAAAAGTGAGCAGAAGACATGAACGGATACTTTTCAAAAGAAGACATACATGGCAGCCAACAAGCAAGTGAAAAAAAACCTCAATATCACTAATCATTAGATAATGCAAATCAAAACTACATTAAGATACCATCTCACACCAGTCAGAATGGCTATTACTAAAAAGTCCAAAAACAGCAGATGCTGATGAAGTTGCAGAGAAAAGGGAATCCTTATACACTGCTAGTGGGAGTGTAAATTAGTTCAGTCATTGTAGAAAGCAGTGTGGCAAATCCTCAAACAGCTATTCGGTTGGTGCAAAAGTAATTGCAGTTTTAAAAACTGCAATTTTAATAAAGCAGAACTACCATTCAGCCTAGCAATCCCATTACTGGGCATATACCCAGAGGAATATAAAGCATTCTACCATAAAGACACGTGCATGCAAATGTTCATTCCATCACTGTTCACAATAGCAAAGACATGAAATCAACCTAAATGCCCATCAGTGACAGATTGGATGAAGAAAATGTGGTATGTATACACCATGGAATACTATGCAGCCATAAAAAAGAATGAGATCATGTCTTTTGCAGAAACTTGGATGAAGCCGGAGGCTACTATTGTTAGCAAACTAACACAGGGACAGAAAACCAAATACCCTATGTTCTCACTTATAAGTGGGCACTAAATGATGAGAACTTATGAACACAAAGAAGGGAACAACAAACACTGGAGTCTGCTTGAGTGTGAAGGGTGGGACAAGGGAGAGAAGCAGAAAAGATAGCTATTGGCTACTGGGCTTAATAGTTGGGTGGTAACATAATCTATATAACTAAACCTGTGCGTTCACCTACGTAACAAATCTTCACATGTACCCCCTAAAATAAAAGTTTTTTTAAAACTAAGGGAAAAAAAAAGGGGAGAAGAGGGGGAGAAGGAGACAGAAGTGAAGAGGCAAGAAAGGGAATGATAAAAAAGGAAAGAGGGAACATAAACAGATAGATAGATATATTTTTTAATTTAATTCTGAAAAATGTTATTCTCTAAATTCCTATCATTTAAAAATCTAGCAAATTTGGCTTCTCTCTCTCCTTCACTTTTCACATTCAGTCAATAGCTAAACTTTGTTGATTCTACCCCTAAAATACACCCCGACCTGTCTCCTCCTCTGTGCTGTTTCAGTTCAGAAGCACACTGCTCTTCACCTGGCATTTTAGCTGCTGTAGTTTTTCCTCCTGTTTTTCTTCCCTTATTATTCGTAGCCATTCCCCAGGCTATTCTTCACAATTCTCCTATCATATTTTGTTTTTGATGTTTAACCATATCGACTAAAACTTTCTAATGGTTCTTTCTGGCATACAACATTAACAAACTAACATTTGGTACCAGACTACGTTATCAAACATATTTTTCTTATTAAAACTCCAAAAGGCATCCAAAGCTCCAGCCATGAAGAACTTATTATTCACAAACCCACGGTGCAGAAGTGGGCGTCATATCTGCATCTGGAACACGTCCTTCTGACATAAACAGTCATTCATCCCAACTTAGTGTTCTCTGTGTGCTGAATTGACTGAGAATAGATGCAGTGATCAGTCAGATACACGTTTAGTCAAACCATGTATCATTTAGACATTTTCAAAGATTGGTCTGTAATATTGGATTGGAGAATGCAGCTTTACCTGGCCAGGATTAAGTGGCTTTTTAGTCTTTCCCTCTAAGTCTGCAGATCAGAATTGATCCTCCAAAGGAGAGTTAGACACTTACCCGAATTCCTTCACACCCATCAGTCTCCTGGAGTTAAGATCCCAGACCTAGGCACCTGCAGATATGGCTCAGAAGGGCAAATGCCAGGTCTCCAGCCCTGAACCAGGATCATATACCCTTTGGAGGAACCTAGAGAAAAATGCACACTTCCTCAAGGCAAGCAGATCTCAAAGAGGAGAGGGGAAGGTGCACTTAGGCCAAGTGAGTATAAAGACCCTCTTCTCAATTTCATCAATTAATTCAGTAAGTCCAATTGAGAGAGTTAACAGAGATAAAACATAGAAGAACAGGTGAAAGCTTCACTTTTCATCACTTATGGAAAGATGAAACTTTTTATTTCTTGAGTTCAGGCCAGAACACTGGAAGAGGGAGAGTACCTATGTACTGCCTTATGTTTAACTTTGAAACCTTGAAACAAAAATAAAGACAAATTGTTCTTTTTTTAAAAAAGCTCATTAAACAAAACAGAAACATTTATTTAAAAAATGAATACTGAAATGAAAGAGTTAGGTAATAGGAGGAAAAAATGGTTTTTAAGTTGCCTTCCCTGGCCAAGGTAGGAGTAGGAGAGAACAAAAATTAAAACTTTTAAATTATTTTTTAATTATTAAGGCTCATGTGGCAAAAAAAAAAAAAAACACTAAATATAACAATCGTATATGTTTAAATACATGTACATTCCTTTTTCTCTCTGGTAGGTAGCCTCATAAGGCAAATTTGTGTGTTATTTAGCTGCATTGTTTGAGTTTCCTAAAAAGAAAAGACTGCTTGACATAAAAAGATTTTGGTCTTTACCCAGCATACTATAAATGTGGGGCTACAAGATTTGGTTTGGTTTTATTACTGACAGTACTATAGTGTCATGCTATAATTGTGGTTAAGAAAGAACAAGTGTCTGAAAACACTTGTATAATAGTTAACTACAATATTTAAGTTCTTCTCATAAGAGAAATATATATATTATATATATGTATATGATATATAACATATGTATAAAATATATATTATATATATAAACACACACAAACAGCTGTCCTTCAGAAGCCACAGGGGATTGGTTCCAGGACTCCTGCAAATACCAAAATTCAGGAATTCTCAAGTCACTTACATAAAATTGCATAGATCCTGGAGAGTGGCATGAACTGTAGTCCCAGATATTTGGGAGGTCGAGACAGGAGCATAGCTTGAGCCTAGTAGTTTGAAACCAGCCTGGGCAACAT
The DNA here is from genome assembly GCF_003255815.1 of Theropithecus gelada. Taxonomy (NCBI): domain Eukaryota; kingdom Metazoa; phylum Chordata; class Mammalia; order Primates; family Cercopithecidae; genus Theropithecus; species Theropithecus gelada. Next base: position 104,004,654 of record NC_037672.1, on the reverse strand, counting down.
AGTGAGACCTTATCTTGAAAATAAATAAATACATAAGTAAAATAAAATGGCATAATATTTGCATATAACCTCTGCACATCCTTCCCTGTACTTTAAATCATCTCTAGATTATGTATAATACCCAATATAATGTAAATGCTACATAAATACTTGCTATTCTATATTTGTTTGTATTTATAATATTTTTATTGTTGCATTGTTATTTTTTGTTGATTTTGTTTTTTCAAATCTTTTCAATGCACAGTTAGTTGAATCTACAAATGCAGAATCCACGGATTCAGAGAACTGCTGTACATCTTTAGGGGTGAAACTGCTCATGCTCATTTTTCAGTCTAAAGGTAAGTTTTTTTCCTAGAAAGTATGGAAAGATTCCACTCAATCATTTGTAATTTATCTAAATTTTTTTAAATCATGCTTTATACATTAAAAATATATTTGTGGGGTTTTTTTGTTTTGTTTTTTGTATGTGAATGAATTCAAACTATGCCTTGGAAAGAGAACTTTGAATCTGACATTCATTGAAATCTCCCTTCATGAATTAAGGAAAAAAATACACCTGGAATTATAGATAGTTAAACTAAAAAGTTTCAAAGCTATATTTGGATTACATTAAATACTGAATTTTCCTCTAAAGCTATAGTAAAACTCAAGGAAAATGGAGTAGTCCAAATTCTGAAAGTTATGAACATGCAAGAAACCTCACATTAAGTCACTAAGAGAAAATACCAATACATTGAGATTCATTTATTTATTACTCAAAAAGTATTTATTTGCTGTGTATCATGTGCCAAGCACAGTTTTAGGTGTTTTTCATAGTAATGAACAAAAAGGATTAAAATTCTAATTCTGATGGAGCTTGTATTTAGGAGGGGAAGACAGTGAAATATATGGTATATTACTGACATTCTAAGAATAAAATTAAAAGTAGAGGAGAGACTATAAAATATTTCAAAGTAAAGGGAGTTAACCATTATAATAAAATTGTTTATCAGTTTCAAAGATCACTCCAGCAGTTTCCTGGTTATAGTAGCCTTGGTCCCAGAATAACAAAGCCTTGGTCCCAGATTTTATAGGTGTATCTCAGGTTATGAGATTGTCTTGGTATGTTTTCTGTTGTGACAGAATACCACAGACTGGGTAATTTAGGAATAATATATATATATATTTCTTGCAGTTCTCAATTCTGAAGGCTTGGAAGTTCAAGGTCAAGTTCCACAAATGGTGAGGGCATTCCTACTCTGTCATCACATGATGGAGGGTATCACATGGCAAAATGCAAGAGCATGCCAGCTCAGGTCTCTCTTCCTCTTTTTATAAAGCCATCAGACCCACCATGGAGACTACCTTTCTGATCATTTCATCTAATCCTAATTATCTCCCATAGGCCCTACCTCCAAATACCATCAACATCAACATATAAATTTGAGGATTAGGTTTTCAACACATGGTATTTAGGGGATACATTCAAACCACAGCAGAGATGGTGAAAGGGAGCACTTGAAACTGACATTAGTTCATCTCTGTCAATACTCCTCCTTTAGAAGGTGTACTCATTGGACTTGCCATGAAAGAAGCAGGGCACTTCTAGGTAGCAGCGTCTGGGGAATCAGACTAGCTCTCCATTTCACAAGTGCCAAGCAGACCTCAAAGGGTTTAAAACAGATTTACCAAGTTTAGTTAGTGGTGGACTAAGTGCTATTCAAATTGTGGTTTTCTGACAGCCTCTGGTTTATAAACTTTCTTTTACCCATTCTCAACAAGAGAAGTACAGAACGTAAGAAAAGGCATTTAGAAACTTTAGCCATAATTTGACAGAGATGTTTTACTTCTTTCATCTAATACTTTAAAAATTGGAGCTCATATATTTTTGTTTTGTCTTTACAGTTAATTTTTATTATTTTGCTTTGTTGTATTTTATAAGAAAAAGACTGAGAAATATTAGAAAATCAGAAAAAAAACTGGACCTTTTCCATAGTTATTTTCAGAAGCATTGTGTTAAGATATGGATCCTTTAACTCAACACAACCACATATCATCTTCAGTACCCATTATGTGGCAGGTGCAGTGTTATGTGCTGTGTGTTACAAAATAGGCTATGTCCCCACTGGGCTTACGACAGAGTGAGACAATAAATGAGCAAACACTCTGGGCATGAAAGAGTTCAAGGTTTTCCATAAAAAACTCACTACCAGCCGGGTGCTGTGGCTTACGCTTGTAATCCCTGCATTTTTGGAGGCTGAGACAGGTGGATCACGAAGTTAAGAGATCCAGACCATTCTGACCAGCACGGTGAAACCCTGTCTCTATTAAAATTACAAAAATTAGCTGGGTGTGGTGGCGCACCCTGTAGTCTCAGTTACTCGGGAGGCTGAGGCAGGAGAATCACTTGAATCCGGGAGGCAGACGTCGCAGTGAGCCGAGATCAGGCCACTGCACTGCAGCCTGGAGACAGAGCGAGACTCCGTCACAAAAACAAAACAAAACGAAAAAAACACCTCGTTACCTCCCAGGTGTGGCCAGGTGTGGATACTAAAACAACATTTGAGATCTTGTGGACATGCACTCCTACCAGCAGAGACTCACTTGTGGAAAGAGCAGCCGGGAACATGTTCCCCATGGTGACGATATTTCCTTTGAATAGCGACCTGAGTCTATCTATCTGTAGTAGCAAAAATCTTGAGGAATAAGATTAGGGCATTTTATTCTTATAAGGCACCCTCAAAACAATCTTGCTACATTGGTAGTCTCTCAATATTGCTACACTGAGAGGCATTTAATCTGCAGACTCCAAATTTTGATTCTTGAGACTGCCAAAAAAAATTATGAATTTTCATCAGTCTTATGACTTACTATAGTTTAAAACATGTTTTAAAAAATGTTGTCTCAATCTCAAAATTAGTATCCTTAGATGAAATTGTACTGTTGATAATTAGAATAAACAAATTTTTTAAAGAAGTATACTTTAGAAAAAAACAGTTTGGAAGTCTTTAAGTATTTTAGTCTTAAATCTGCTTTAGATTTATGAAGAGGTTTAGCCTGGGATGATGGTATTTTTTTCTATTTTTGTATTATTATTATTTTAATTGGTAGTCTATACACATGGAAATAATAAAAGGTTGAAATAAAAGAGATTGGGAAGAGACACATGAGACATTTTGAGAGATTTTGAAATGTCCATCCAGTGGTCTCTGTTTTGTAAAGGAGACTAAAGTCATCTAGCAGCAAAAATCAGTGCTAATTGGTACCATCTAGAAAAATAGCAGACCTGTTTAAAGAGGTATTTATGATGAAATTTGATAGGTAGGAGAAAAAGAAATACAACTATTAAATTGAATGGGTTGTGCAGCAGATAAAGAAGAATGACCCAATATTCCTCTGGGCAGAGTAGTAAGAAAGACAGTCAAGAATAATGCTTTTGGAATAAACTCAGCTGTTTATATCACTGTGAGTAAAGGATAAAGCAAATGGAGCTGACATGTTACTAAGCAGATCTCAAAGATGCTACTGAGAACCTCTAGTCATCTGAGGAATGTTTTATCCCTTTAAAAGAAGAATATCTGATAGATTTGCAACTTGAATTGAAATCTTCATTTCTAGAATAGTTGATGAAGCAATAAGAACAAAATCCGACCCACAGGGCCCAGTTGTTTGTAAAGGAAAATCACAGCTATAAACATGTCACTTTCCAGCTCCAAAACCTTCAAAGACCAAAAGCTGCTGGCTGAATAGAGTATTAATAACAAGGATCCTGTGCAGTTTGGCTTGAGTTTCCTTTCCAGGCGTAGCTCCCACTGTTTACTTACAAAATATGTGATGGGAAGGGTAAAGAAGTACATTATTCTGCAGCCATACTATAAGCCAAGCATTATATTATGTTATTACATTTTATTCTTACAACCCTTACATCATAGAATGACTGTGAGGGTTGAATGAGATAGTAAATGTTGAGTGCTTTGCCCTGGTATTTAAAGTTATAGAATTAATGTGCTTAGAACTGTGCCTAACACATGTAAGTCCTTAATAAATGCAAGCAATTATAATTATTGGTTTAGGAGAACATAGGAAAAGAGAGGCCGGGCGCGGTGGCTCAAGCCTGTAATCCTAGCACTTTGGGAGGCCGAGACGGGCGGATCACGAGGTCAGGAGATCGAGACCATCCTGACTAACACGGTGAAACCCCGTCTCTACTAAAAAATACAAAAAAAAAAAAAAAAAAAACTAGCCGGGCGAGGTGGCTGGCGCCTGTAGTCCCAGCTACTCGGGAGGCTGAGGCAGGAGAATAGCGTAAACCCGGGAGGCGGAGCTTGCAGTGAGCTGAGATCCGGCCACTGCACTCCAGCCTGGGCGACAGAGCAAGACTCCGTCTCAAAAAA